>NC_090733.1:162337199-162354699 GCF_036898095.1 Palaemon carinicauda | reverse complement strand
CAATAAAAAAAATCATGATGAGAATACTATTTTCCTCAAGTGCACATCTAAAAAGTTTAGCATCATACATATTTGAACTGTTAAAACAATCAAATAAACTATCCATACGTTTGATAAATTGAACAGATGCAAATGCATCATTTGGTATTATACCATTACAAATATGATTAAAAATAGCACAATAGAAAGTATTACTAAAAACTTATGTTGCACGTTTAACTTTCATTTTTGCAAAAGGTGGTAAAATAATGTGTGACTGTAAGCTTTGTAACAAGACGCATTGCTAAACAATAACCTGTATCAAGATCATATAATTTTGTTATGTGTTTCCAGCATATGGTACTGGTGGTATCACCATCTAGGTGATGAAAAGCGTGGATTTTTAACATATTTCTCACTGAGTTTAACAAATGAGGTGGATCCCATGGTATAAATCTTATTCTTATTCATTTAAAAAAAAGGCTTGCATAATGAAACTTTGTTGAAGTTTGCAAACAAAGATTGGTTTGTTGTACCTAAATTACACAATCAATTTAACACACAGGTCAGCTTTCTGTAGCCTTTCTATACAATCAGTGAAAATATCATACAGTACACTTGCTGGCGTAGCTTCATTTGAAATAACATATGAAAGAGTTTGTTTCAGTTAGAAAAAATACCTGTGACCATCAAAACAAGAGCTTCATTTCCAGAATCTAGAGAATTTCCAAAGTTTCCAAAATCAACAAATCCTGAAACACTGTTACAATTAGTATCATAAGTTAAACGTGTTTTGATGGTCATTTCATCAAATGCTAAAGTACAGTGTTTATCTAATTCAGACAGAGCTTTGATTTTTTGTCTCCAAAATGGTAAAACAGAAATGTAAATACCTCGCTTTAATTTGATATAATCCAGAGGCTCGCGCAAGGTCCCAGCACTTGGTAAGATCATAATCTGACTTAAAATTCTGTAAGCTTTTGAACTGGTCAGTTTTATAGCTAAGCAAATACTCGTAAGCTCATTATTCCAACGTCTTTGTTTTTTATTCTTACTGGTCATTTTCAGGTTTGCTTTAATTATTTCTAGTACAGTACCTAATAGATGTTAAGATATAAGATCTTTTAAACAATCTACATTATTTTCAGATTTTGGTACAAATGCTTTCGCTTCTTAAAGATTTTTCCTTAGTCGATACACTTTGATTCGTCCATGTTGTAGTTTCTCTTTTAGAATCTTGAAATCGTCATCTGTACAGGATTTTGTCACTCGTGTGTGAAATCTAATGCAAATCAGGACTAGTGCAGGGTGGATCTACAGCACTCAGGCCATGTTGTTGTACTGTGAATAAAAATTTATTCAAGGTGGAGGGGACGGTAAAAATCATTAAGACACATGCATATATATATATATATATATATATATATATATATATATATAAATGTATATCAGTAAAGAAAATTATTGCCCAAAGGGGGGCCGGCATACATTCTTCAGAGAAAGTGTATTTGCACCCTCTGTTCCTCACACTGGTTAAATCCCAGTTGTTCATAATTCTTTTTCTAGAATTCTATAATTTACATTATAAACAGAAAGAGCATACATGAACCCAATGCATTTTCAGTTAGTGAAAGACAGACTAAAGTGATTTAGTAAAATGGTCATTTATACTAGTTTGTAACTATATGACACTGTGAAAGCTATTCAATATTAATGCGAGTTGACATCATCAATAACATTTATTAATTCAGTCAAAAAGATCTCATATTATATATTTAAATCAATGAGTAATGTTTAAATTTTACACGTTTTCCTGGAAAGGAAACTTCAGTGGAAGCACTTCTCTTTTTAGGAGATTTTCTCTCTACTTCATCTGATGCAACAGTCCTCACAGTTTATGGAAAATCAAACACTGTTGGTACAACATCTGGTCTTAGACGTTTGCGTTTGATGAGTTTACCTGATTGAAAATAAATGAAAATAAGGGGCACTAATCATTAGGGGTACCACAGGAGTTAGAAAACTATCAGATAAGATCCAAGAAAGTAAACTGAGGTGGTACGGTCATGTCATGAGAAGAGATGAACAGTATATTGGGAGGAGAATAATGGAAATGGAATTACCGGGAACGAGGAGAGGGAGACCAAAGCGAAGGTGGATGGACTGTATCAAGGATGACCTTCGATCAAAGGGATTAACCGGTGATGAGGTGTGGGACTGAGGTAGATGGAGAAAGCTGACCAGAAACATCGACCCCACATAGAAGTGGGAAAAGATGTAGACAAAGAAGAAGAAGAAGAAAGAATAAGCATATTTAGTAGGCCACCAAGTCAATTGCCTTGGTCAATTTTGAGGCTTATATGTATGTATGTATGTATGTATGTATGCATGTATATATGTATGTGTCTGTTTCTATTATGTGTGCATGTTAGTAAAGTGTCAGTGGGTGTTATATGGTGCTGTATTTTTCTTTTCATTTGATTTATCAATCTGAGAATTTGATCAACATTTTAAAATATATTTTTTTTTCTTTAAGACCTTGTTTAATAAATACTCTACCTTTTTCTGCTGGATTCATAAACTGCTCGGCTGTAAAATGCTCTTTACGCAGTAACAAATTTTTGGTGCAGATGCTGTGACTTCCACTAGATCTAGCAGTCTGTGGTGACATCAACAACTGTGGTACAATGAATTTTCTTTTTACGTTGTGTTCCCATTTCTTGCACCTGTGAATTTTATCAAGCAAAATATATTTTTACCCTTGATGTTTACTTAAACAAAATATATGTATGGTGAATATTATCTTAATTGAAAAATATTTTTCGAAATTTTGCATCAATTATCGTACCCTATATTTCAAACACATAACCACTCTTAGTCGTACCAGAAAGACGTTCAATACAATTAAAAAATAACAGCTATGCAGGTATGTGGTAAAAGTGGTGTTACAATAGCATGTTTTCATGACTTCATAAACCTTAACAGGTTTTCACCACCGTCATCGTATCGTGTTTTCAATAGGTTTAGTAGCACTGCATCACATATCAAATAACAATCACCTAGATATCTACAGAGATTACGGATTAGACACTTGTAGATACACATGAACGTGTGGTATGGTTTTAACTGGTGTTGTTGGTACCTGTTATTAATTGTTATTTACTCAATGATTGCACGCCCATTGATTAATATTGTATTATAAATGTATAATATTCAGCGTTATTTCATATTCAGTATCTTGTTATCGTAAGGTAACATTTAGATCCGCCACTCTGACTAATGTCACCATACAGACGACCTTCAATCGAGTCTAACATTACCACCACTGTCGTGACTATGTTTGTTAAATCAAAATGACACCATAATTAAAACTAAAACAACATGCCGTTCTAGATTCTCTTCTTTATTGGGAAATGTGAAAAATGACATCTCGGGGCTGTTCTGACGTGAATTTGTGCAATTATATGCACAGCACCAACGACTTTCTTGCGTCCTTCCAGCCATTCTGTCACGCACGCGGTTATACTTAGACGCTTGGTGGCAGCACTAGTATCGCAATTACAATCCGCCCATTGGCGTTTACCGTCTGTGTTTCGTTGATCTGTGGTTATATCCAGTGAATGAGTAACACCGTTTGCTGTTGTTTAGGAAAAAAACACGGAGTTAGCGGTCTAATCCGTAACGGCTTCCTGAGGTAATAGAAGACTAAACTCTAGCACCACTCCTTCTATCGATCGGAGTGAAAATTTATATATATATATATATATATATATATATATATATATATATATATATATATATATATATGTATGTATATGTACTGTATATATATGTGTATATGTACATGTATATATATATATATATATATATATATATATGTAGGTATATGTGTATATATGTATATATATATACCATATATATATATATATATATATATATATATATATATACATCAGACGTATTGTGAGCTTGTGTAGAGAGAGAGAGAGAGAGAGAGAGAGAGAGAGAGAGAGAGAGAGAGAGAGAGAGAGAGAGAGAGAGAGATCTATATATATACTGTAGAAAGGAAGATCCCATTACAGCTACCTGCCCTTCGTATGTCTCCTGTCTGTTACACCATTTCGATTCCAATTATGAAAATGTAAAAATTTGTCGCCGAGAAATTTCCTTTGCAAATGACGATGGCTGCTGAAATTGACCGGACTTACAAGTGCAATCCATACGGATTATAATTCCACTGGATCAGAAACTAATGGCTTCGGAGCCCTTTCAGCGGAACAACAACGGTGAAATCTCCCTTTCTATTTCGGACCCAAATGCCGAGAGAGGATAATTCCCCCGACTGAGTTGTCTATTGTATTCCAGTGAACATGAGCAGTGTAGTAACGTACAGTTGGACACAGGAGTCTCTGGCACACCCTCACTTCACGGCCATTAACAAAACAGATAATGAGGTGGTGAGCTGGGCTAGATAGCTGATCTCTTCCGGGCTGTGAGGGTGTGGATGGAGGCGCTTCCTCAGAGCCATATGTACCAGGGATTCGTGTGTCCAACTGTACCTGGTGTATGGTGGACTATGTTGGTTATAGCCAATGTATTAAAAAGGGCATGGACCGAATATCCTCAACCCGTTGGAGCCACGAAAGGTGCAGAATAAAAACCGAAGGATGATAACCAAAACAATTTCCCGTCCTTCCATCGTCCTATGTAAAAGATATAACCAGAATAACTTTCCCATTGCCACAATATGTCCACCTCCGTGGGAGTCAATATTTTTTCCTCCCAATTTGGTCCTCTTTTATTCGTTTTCAGCCCTTCGTTACATTGCGGTGGGAAAGAAGGGCTCAAAGCATGGAACCGAATAAACGCACTATAAAAAAGAGAATTAGAGAACGAAATGGAAATATAGGTGTATGGATCTAGAATGTTGGGTTTCGTCATCATTTGAATGCTGTTATCACTCTGGAAAAGGACTGAATGTAGGCAAAATTTGGCGAATGTATATGTATACATGCATATACATACATATATATATATATTATATATATATATATATATATATATATATATATATATGTGTGTATATATATATATATGTATATATATATATATATATATATATAGTATATATATATATATATGTATATATATATATATATATATATATATATATATATATATATATATATATATATATATATATATATATATATGGTCGGTCTCTAGGGCATTCTCCTGCTTGTTAGAGTAGTGGCATTGTCCCTTGCCTCTGCCATTCCTGGGCGGCCTTTAAACCTTCGTTTGCAATCTTTAGGGACCCATTCTGATAATCTAAATGTACATATATCATGTATCATTCTTATTATATGTCCTGCCCATGCCCATTTCTTTTTATTTTTTTACATGTAATTAGAATATCCTCTACTTTAGTTTGAACTCGTATCCATGTTTCTCTTGTTCTGTCTATTAGTGTTATTCACATCATTATTCTCTACAAAGCTCTTTGAGTTGTAACTAGCTTTTGTTATAAGACCTTAGAAAGGCTCAAAGTTTTTTTATGCATAAGTTAATACTTGTAGGACCATCTCATTAAATACTTTTCTTTTTAGAGAAATTGACATTTTACTTTTCATACTCTCATTTTCTTTATCAAAAGCTAACCATTCTATGCTTATCCTTCTTTTAATTGCGATATAATGTCCGTAGTAAATACGTACATTAATTAACAAAATCTAAAGGTTCGCCCATAACTTTTATTTGTTGTCTGCATTTTCATTGAACATTATCTTTGTTTTATTCATATAAATATTCATTCCTACATTTCTGCTTTATCTATTCAAATCATCTTTTAAAATTCCTCCCATGATTCAGTAAATAGAACTATGTCATCTGCAAATATTAAGTTGTTAAGGTATTCCCCATTTATATTAATGCTTACATTTTCCCAATCTAAATACTTAAAAACTTCTTGGAATGCTGTGAATAATTTAGAAGAAATAAGTTCTCCCTGTCTAACTTCTTTTGCAATCGGAATTTTCTCACTATCATTATGTAGTTTTACGATTGATGTACTTCCTGTATAGATATCTTCAACTGTTCTATCATAAGATTAACCTATGTCTTTCGAAGGGCTTCCATTACATGCACACACGCATATATATATATATATATATATATATATATATATATGTGTGTGTGTGTGTGTGTGTGTATTTATGTATACATATTCATACATCATCATCATCTACCACTCCTATTGACGCAAAGAACCTCTTGGATTTCGCCAGTCGTCTCTGTCTTCAGCTAATACTTTTCCATTCATCATTACCTGCTTCACGCGTCTTAGTCCTCAGCCATGTAGGCCTGGGTCTTCCAACTCTTCTAGTGCCTTGTGGAGACCAGTTAAAAGTTGGATAAACTAATCCCTCTTAGGAGTACGAAGAGCATGCCCAAACCATCTCCATCTACCCCTCATCATGATCTTATCCACATATGACACTCGAGTAATCTCTCGTATAGTTTCATTTCTGAACCTGTTCTGCCATTTAACTCCCAATATCTTTCTGAGGGATTTTTCATCAAATCTACTAAATCTATTGGAGATTGTTTCATTGTCATACCATGACTCTGTAACACCTATCTCCCTAAACTTATATATAGTCTGATTTTTATATGTTATTCCAGACGATTTGATTTCCAAAATTTACTTAACCTAGCCATTGTCTGTTTTGCTTTTTTCAATCTTTCACTTTAATCCAATTCTGAAGACCCTCTATAAGAGATATAGCTCCTAGATATTTAAATGATCCTACCTCATTGATCCTGTATGTGTGTATACTGTATTTATGGTGTACATATATATTTACAAACATATTCTTAATTGTTGTTATTATTATTAGCTAAGCTACACCAATAGTTGAAAAAGAATAATGCTATAAGCCCAAGAGCTGCAACGTGGAAAATAAAGAAATAAAGAAATAAGTAAACTACATGAGAAGTAATGTATAATAATATAGAACATAACTTATGATCAGTAACAACGTTAAAATTGACCTGTCTGTAAACTTTGTGGAGATAAAGACAGCTGTTTCAATATAGAGACATTTGCTGCAAGTTTGAACTTTTGAAGTTCCACCGATTTAACTGCTCGATTAGGAAGATCCTTCCACAATCTGGTCATGGGTGGAATAAAACTTATACTGTGATGTATTGAACCTTATGATGGAGAAGGCATGACTGTTAGAATTAACTGTATGTCTGCTACTAAGTTCAAGATAGAACTGTCTGGGTAGATCTGAATGCAAAGGATAGTCAGAATTGGGAAAAAATTTGTCAACAGGCACAAAGAACTAACTAAACGACGGTGCCAGAGATAGATATCTAGATCAGGAGTAACAAAGTTCTTGCCCAGCAAATTGAATTGAGATTCAGCAGCTGAAGATCAGAAATGAGAACAATACTGAAACTGGGTACAATGAAAGACTTTAAACACTTCTTTAGAAAAGAGTGATCGCCGAAAATCCTAAAATACTTTCTCATAGGCCTTTTTATGAAATTGAACAAGAAACAAGCCGAATGTGTTTCTCAAAAGATATGAGAAAATTCCGATTGAGAAAGGAGTTAGACAGCTAGACCCCATCTCCCCTAGATTATTCACAGTATGCCTAGAAGAATTTTTTGAGAAATTATATAAGGAAATTATAGAAATTAGCATTGATGGGGTATACCTTAACATCTTAGGATTTGCAGATGACATAGTTCTGTTTAGTGAATCAGGGGATGAATTGCAAAAGATGATAGAAGATTTGGATAGAGAAAGATGAAATGTAGGACTGAACGTGAACTTGAGTAAAACCAAGATATTTTTTTAAAGGAAATGTAGAGAAACAACAAATAAGGGTCATGGAGATTGTTAATGAATATACATACTTAGGACCGACAGTATGTATTTCCCCAGGACTTGAGACCGATATTAAAAGAATGATACGCATGGAATGGAGAGCTTTTAGTAAACAAAATGAGATAATGAAAATTACAGCGCCACTTTCTCTAAAAAGAAAAATTATTTAATAAGTTCCTACCAGTATTAAATGATGCATCATAAACTTGGAACCTTACTAAAGCCTTAGAACATAACCTATATATAACACGGTGAGATATGGAAAGAATAATGATAGGAGTGACACTAATAGACAGAAAAAAGAGCAACATGGATACGAGAACAAACTAAAGTAGAAGATATTCTTACAGCATGTAAGAAAAAGAAATGAACATAGGTAGGACATATAATGAGAGTGTCAGATAATAGATGGACAAGAAGAATAACAGTTTGGGCCCCTGGAGATTGCAAACGAAGTAGGGAAGGAAGAGAAGACGATGGATTGATAAGCTAAGAACATTTGCTGGTAAACACTGTCATAGAATGACCATAAGCAGACGGGAATGGAAGGACATGTCTGAGGCCTTTGTCCTGCTGTTGTCAAATAAAGGCCTATGATGATGATGATAAATACACACGTGTAAACTACTGAGGACCTTAGTGCCATCCAATTACCTTTCCATTTTTTTTCATTTATCTTCCTCTATTTTCAAATGGATTCCTAAATGTTTTATGGCTACTAATTGAGTATAATTTATTTAATTGTAAAGGCACTTTAATTTTATTTAGTTTTAAATCCGTTAGTAAGAATGATAATCGTTGTTCTCTGTTAAAAATTTCGTATTATTCTCATTTATTTGTGTATTTTAGTGATTTGTATCATATATGCCAGAGAGAGAGAGAGAGAGAGAGAGAGAGAGAGAGAGAGAGAGAGAGAGAGAGAGAGAGAGAGAGAGAGAGGTGAGTTATGAATCCGTCGATTCATTACATAATTCAAAGGCATTTATGCGTATAAGGTGTGTACGTCTTATTAACAATATCGCATTGTATTAATGTTCGTAATAGAACATGCACAAATAAATTTGCTTATAATTATGTGTATATATAAACAGTATATTCGTCCATGAAAAAAATGCACCGATTTCCTGATATTAACAACCAAACCCTATGCTGTACGAATGCTGAAAGATGAAGCAGGAACAGAGAAGTCCGCACCAAAACGTAACCTTTCCAATGTTGGTGTGGAAACAGATAGCAAACGCAATTTAAAAATATGGTTCCTCCCACCAGCTTTTGACAGATCGTAATCTACCAAATATTTAAGTTAAAAATATTGTCGGAATTTGCATCTATTTCCGCAATTATCAAATGTTGAGCGCTTTATACGCGCGAAAAATATATTTTTATTACAAGGGCTTTCGGCGCGATATTTATGCATTGCTTTATTAATTTCGAATTGGAATGTGCCGATCCGGTGTGGGCTTTGTTTGGGACACCCGGGTTTTTTCCAAAATCTCTGGGTTTGTTGCATTCGTTAAACTTATAACTTGCGGCTTTGCAGCTTTAGTTGCAAACAATCTCCGTGCATTCACACCATAACGAGTGACGGGCTGACGCGCGCACGAACGCACGCACGCATGATATCCATTCACGTATAATTCCATGATTTTCATTTTGATCAGAATTATGAGTTTATTGTTTTGCACAATCAAAGGGTGTGAATGGGATTGTATTTTAATTTATTATTATTATTATTATTATTATTATTATTATTATTATTATTATTATTATTATTATTATTTACTGATGTATTTAATTTTCTTACCAGAAATTAAGCTGTTTTATTAATTCCAGTTACATTTTTGTGTCAAGTTGTATGCTGCAGTAATGTATCAGTCTATACATTCATGAAATGTGTTTTGGGTTTACGTATTGGGACTGGAATTTTATCTGACATGATATATATATATATATATATATATATATATATATATATATATATATATATATATATATATATCTGTATGTATATAAATCCATATATACTGTATACATATAGCAAGAGTGTGTGTATATATTTATATATATATATATATATATATATATATATATATATATATATATATAGTGTGTTTTATCTTGTGATGGTCAACACCATTTAGATTGGAATTAATAAATAGAGTTTCAAAGTTAAAGTAGAAATATTGGCTTTTGTTAGATTTTCTCTGCTTTGAGGTTATTTTCCGCCATTGTCTGTAAATTGCTTCGTTCAATACTTTCGTATCTATGCTTTCTGATCCCTTTTGTTTTATCTTTTATTTCTTGTTTCTCCCTCTTTGCTCCCTCTTCTTAGCACATCACTCAAGAACATTATCGTTAGTATCCCTTTATTCTATTCTATTTCCTGTCTTTTCTTTCATGCTTATATTTCCTTTTAGTCTCAGTATAGAGTTCTCCCTTCTTGCATTCCGTGCCTTGAATTAGACTCTCTCTCTCTCTCTCTCTCTCTCTCTCTCTCTCTCTCTCTCTCTCTCTCTCTCTCTCTCTCTCTCTCTCTCTCTCTCTCTCTCTCTCTGAACAGAAGAGCGTCTTAACTCCCGCCAAAGCAACAAAATATAACCTTTTTATTTCATTCCTGGAGATATGAGAGCATCCAGGCGGCGCTGACCAATGCCTCGATATTATTTTGAAAAGGAATCAATTCCCGGAATTTTGGAGGAAACTCCAGCTATAAATGATTACAAGTGTTGTGAAAGATAAGGAAGGTCCTTATTTGGCTACTTAGGAATATTTTTTTTTTTTCGTTTCTTTTCATACGGCCAAATTTCTTATTTAAGGGGCGAGATCGCCAACCGAATCCCTTATTGAAGGGGTGAGATCGCTTCCCACTCATTGCTAGCCACGCAACCTTTCTCTTGACTTGAGCAGATGGACTTGCCAGCAGTAGGTTGGGAGCTATTCCAGACCTACCAAACATGGGTTTAAGTGGGGCATCACTTAGCCACATGCACATGTTGGCTAGTTTCACCTTCAGAAGGTGGACGTTGGAGTTGCTGCATCCCAATGTATATAATGATATAAAGAATCGTGGAAAACAGATGCAAGAAAAGATTTCCTATTCATCACAGAAGGATTATTTATTTCCACCATTGAGTGTTGTTCTTCCAGTTAGAAGGGTAAAATGTGCGTATGCCTTGCAACCTCATCCCATCTAAAGACTGCTTGTGTATAGTAAGTCCTGGCAATCTAAATCTGGCAACTTAGGGGATAATTCTAGTAACCAAACCCATACAAATTAAACACTTATCAGTAAAGGCTAAAGTTACTAGAAATATAGTGAGACTTGAAACACGAAATACTGGAATTATTAATCAAATACTCAGATCTCAAAAAGCTATTGTCTCAATGTAAGACCTTTTGCATATTGCTTGCTTGTTTGCATAGCTCCAGTTGTTGCTATCGATTCTGTATGCATTTAGCGTAGTGCTGTCCGTGCATATCATGCAGTGCACTGTTGACATTAAGAGTATTTATAGAGGGGGTTTCCTCCCCTCTAGGCGTGCAATTGCAACACAGCACACAATCATCTCCCCGGTCCCAGCATAAATTCATAAGTTCATAAGAGATAAATAATATATATATATATATATACATATATATATATATATATATATATATATATATATATATATATATATATATATATATATATATATATATACATATACTGTATACACATACATATATATAAATATATATAAATATATATATAAATATATATATATATATATATATATATATATATATATATATATATATATATATATATATATACTAAGCATGTCGACATGAGTAAGATTTTACTCGTTTTTCTTTGATTAGCGTTATCTGTTTTACATGTGTTATCTATCTTATTTTTTTCAATGTTATTTCTCTTTTATGATTTATTCACTACTAGTCCTTTTAATTTCAAGCCCGTGATCTTAGGGCATTCTGCTCTTCCAATGAAATTTCAGCTTAACTTGTAATAATGATAAAATTATTGTTGTTATAATTGTCACCCTGTTTATGTTTTATTGTTATTGTTACTATTAACCCTATCATGCTCCCAATTGCATACCAAAGTTCAGATTTATTTTTCGTACTGTATAAAAATATCTGCGAATGTAACATATCTAAAGAAACGATGATTAATAAGAGAGCCGTATGAAATCTATTGTTATTAAAAGTTACGCATTGAAGACAGTGAAGATGTCTTCATTAGCATCATACAATTTGACCATCTGTCATCTGAAAATCTTACTAAATTGTTGCTAAAGTTCGTGTTAGTTAATTGGATATAGAAACCACATGTTTTGCAACGGAGGATTCCTCTTGTTGTTGTTGTTGTTGGTTTCCTGGCCTTGTTTGACCGGCCACGGGATATTGCTATAAAAGCCAGTTTGTTTATATACACACCGTATTGCATGTGTATTTGTATTTTTCGCCATAAATACATAAAATTACACGTATTTGTATCTTTGCGCTTACACACAAGAGGAATATTGTATTTTATATTTTTGCACATACAAAATGCATTATTTGTATTTTTGCTCATACACACAAAAGGACTTGTGTATTTGTACTCACATAACATGACTCATGTGTTTGTATTATAAGTTTGTTTTTCGGAATAAAATCCGCCATATTGCGAGATTAATTTGTTTACTAACATCTGACAAACGATGAAATTCCTCCTCTGTAAAAATAGGTTATGAATTTTTACAAAAATAAAAAAAAAGATACATATTAAATACACGTTTTGATTTCGTTTGAAAATCATTGTCGTTATGATACTAATCCGGAGGGATTATAAGCTCAACTCATCCCATTTGAAATTCTAACGAGAGGGCCATTGGAGTGCTATTTTCAAAAGAGATTTGGCCCCTTTTTTATTTAAAACTGTTTTTCCGGGCTACTGACGGTGCACAAGTGGTAGTTACACGCCCCGTCGCTGTAAATATTTTAGAAAATAAAGGAATGTTTTAGAATTAGGAATTGGAATAATGAATGATGATTATTTTTAGTCATAAATGTCAAAGCCAACTTTGGTTATATTTTTTCCGTAATACCAAACAGGTTAATTTTGTTTCTTATGTGTAATGTGATCTTTAATTTGTACGCTCTGTAATTTCTTGGGCATTCAGTCATAAGGGTATTAATCGACCCTATTTGTTAAGGAGCAAGTGTCAGCTATATTTAAATATATATATATATATATATATATATATATATATATATATATTTATATATATTTATATATGTGTATATATATAAATTATATATATATATATATACATATATATATATATATATATATATATATATATATATATATATATATATATATATCTTCCCTGTCCCACTCAGTGGGAGAGGGAATAGTCATACCCTGGTGAGAGGGGGTTCCCCGAGAGGTACATTCATAAACCACTCTCTCCCACAATTTGCTGAACCAGTGTGTTGTACAGGTATTTAAGAAAGGGGATGGGAGGCTGGAACGGTTGAGTGTGTGTGTGTGTATCTATATTAATATTTAGATGTCATTTTTGACAGCTCGGGTACACTAGCATATAAAGAAGAAGCAACAAGTTGGTTTGCCCCATTCTTCACCAAGTGCTGCTTTACAGGTTTACCATTACTTTTATTGTACTTGTTACCTCCTCCAAGGAGGTTATGTTTTCGAGTCGGTTCATTTATTTATTTATTCATCTGTGGAAAGTATTATTTCTTTATTCATTTATTAATTTTTCTGTTTGTGGACATGATTACCTCAAATCTGTTCGACGAATAGATCTTACGTCATGGACGACCCCAATAAGTTTTAGAGATGATCTGGATCTGGATCCTGATTCTAGATCCTGATTTGCATTTTTTGACATTGTAAACATAACGTTAAAACGAAAAGACTGATTTTAACGAAAATTTCACCACAGATAGATCTTAGGCCATGGACGACTTCCTTAACTTTTGGAGTTTATCAGGATTCTAGTTCAGGATTTGAATTTTTCATGATTTTAACGATTACGTCAAAACAAATTGACACTGGATTTTCACTAAATTTTAACCATGGATAGATATTATGCATCGAAATAAAGCATGAAAATTTGGAGGGGCGACGGATCAAGATCATGATTCGGGATCAAGATTGCACTTTTCACCATCTACTCTACAGCCAACATATGAAAAGTGGGAGGTGATGTCCGTAGACTTTAGTTAAATGTTGGCAGTATTTATTGACGGAGGTCTGAAATCTCTGATTGCTCTTGTTGTCGATATGTTATAGATTTACCGGTATCTCATTTCTTCATAATGAAATTATTTACTAACTTTCTTAAACTCATTTAAAGTGAAATTTCAAGCTATAATTTGCTTACATTTGATGATTATGGCTCCTGACTGGCTGCCTTGCCCCGGCCGTTGGGAATGTGGCTAAAATTAGATGCGGTTATTCATGCTTACTGTGGCTATGCCGTGCTTGTAGTTTTACTTTCATTGCTTATTATTATTATTATTATTATTATTATTATTATTATTATTATTATTATTATTATTATTATTATTGTCTAAAGAGGAGTTTCAGATTAATTAAAAAGATATCTCTAGGCACTTGAATGTATGCTATTAAAATTTTTCTTATTCTTCCAATTACCTCCTTTTAATTGAAAATCTCTTAAGTGACCGAAATTTGTGTTAGCTTTTGGTAGCTGGGTGCAACATGCATTTTGCTTAAAATCCAAATGGACATATAACGAAGGATGTTTATTAAACTGTTGAGTTCAAATTCCCCTACGTCCTATTGTACTCAAGTACAAAGCCATTTTTTTTATTGCTTTCTTTGTATGTTCATTTATTATCCATTTATTCACTCCATGAAAATGCACTTTTACTCATTTTATATTGTGTATTGTTCCGTCTTTTACTCATTTTATATTTGAATTTTTCCGTTCATTACTCATAATCTTTTGTGTTTTGCTTGTGTGTTTTTTTTTTTTACGTAAGCATTCATTTTCGTCGAGGATTGGAGGTTATATATTTTTATATTTTTTTTTCAAAATAACATTTAAAAACTTGAAAGAATTTTCATAAACTTGGTGATTGTCATCTATACAAGTGAACTATAAATCAAGTAAAGCTATCCCCCTCTCTGCAGTAATCTACCTATGGGAGAATGGGTGCTTGATTCACCCATCTATTTTTGCAATATAGCGTTACTAAGTCCGGAGGAGAGTGCAACCCAGCCACTGAGGAAGGGAAGGGGGGGGGGGGGGCAAGCCAGCCTCAACTTGGTGCCGGTCCCAAGCCTGGTTAAATGGGGAGGGTTGGCGGCAGAAAAGGCATCTGGCCATGAAAAATCAGCCAAAACCAATAAGGCCAGTGAAGATTGTGAGAGGGAACGAGAAGGAGAGGGAGACCAAAGCGAAGTAGGGTGGACTGTATCAAGGATGACCTTTGATCAAAGGGATTAACCGGTGATGAAGTGTGGGACAGAGGTAGATGGAGAACACTGGCCAGAAACATTGACCCCACATAAAAGTGGAAAAAGATGCAGACAAAGAAGAAGAAGATAGCGTTACTAAGATGGCCGGTGGGGAGGGAGTGAGGAGGGCTTGGGAAAAACCTGTTAAGAGGAGAAGATCATGAGGAAGGCGCATAATTAATGCAAGATAAGGTGAAGGATAATATGGAGAGAAGAGGTTTGGTGGAAGAGAATGCTTTTGGTGGAAGGCATTGGAGAGGGCGCATCAGGCAATCGACCCCTTAATGAAGAGATAACGGTGGGAAAGAAGTTACCAGGACATATTTATCTTAACTCGAGTGTTGTAACGTAAAATAGAAATTGTCACAGAATGAATTGGACAACCTTTTTTTTATCCGTCACCTTCCTGTCTACTCTTATATTCCTTTTATTTTTATCCCCGTACTTTTTCCTTCATTTCTCTCTTTCTTTCCAACCCTTCTCCCATGATAATATATCAGTACTGGTAACTACTTGAGGACATTGCAAATTCCGATTTGCCATTAATAATAGCTATTTAGTATAAAGTTTCATATCGAGGTTCAAAGAGATTTTTAAAAGTACGCCATGAAAATTATCTGATATCTCTCTCTCTCTCTCTCTCTCTCTCTCTCTCTCTCTCTCTCTCTCTCTCTCTCTCTCTCTCTCTCTCTCTGTTTTTGACCATACATACCCAGAAATACATAAGAGGGCTAATGACGGTCGTTATTAGTTATTCACGGACCTATGTATGAACAGCATTTGCCCACCAGCAACTCGGCGTTGCGGTTGCCATTAGCGAATGTAAATTGTATGACTTTCTACCGCAATTTTATGACAATTACGGGAAAGATACGACCTTGGAGCTCTATTAATGCCGTGCTTGATCCCATGTGATCCGTTTAATGTCCGTCCGTTATCCCGTAACGTCCAAAACGGAACGTAACGGATTGTAACGATCACATTGAAGTTACTCGTTTTTGGATATCTCTGGCAGTCATGATGTGATGGTTGCCAGTTCGGCTTATGAGTCTCATTTTCAGTATTGTGAGTTAATGACGTCATTAACCCCCATTAATCCTGAAGTCATTAATTCGCTGCTGCATTTTTGTTTCGATAAAAACACTAAAGGGACCAGTATTTCTCCTTGTAGCACATTTTTCTTCGTGTTACCCAGTTAATCATGTCTCCTTGTTTATGTAAGCACGATTAATATTACTCTGTAATCATTTAATTTAGACGAGAATTTCACAGTAATAATGATGATAATAATGTCCCTCATTTTAGACTCCCTTCTGGCGAATAAGTACCAATAGCCATTATATGACTATTTAACTCTACGGGTCATTATCTCCTGAATTCACTAAATGCAAAGTTGATTGTAATCTATTGAATCTGAACGATATTCGAAAAAGGTGGACGCTCTGAATTAATAATTGAGTAATAAAGTCAAAGTTCATCAGCGCGAGGCAATTTGATACGTGTTATATTATATACTTATAGATTGATTGGGGGAATTTTAATCTCTCATAAGGAGATATAAAACGTTTTTTTCAAGTTCACGAGAAGCTTAAGAAGGACTTATGTTTATTTGTGATCTGTCTGCGTTTGCTAATTCCCGTGTACTTTATTTCTAATTTCAAAATATTCATTTATACATTATGATTATGTGATGTACCTATTCTTAGATCCTGATATCCTTTGAAATATGATCTAAAATTATACTAAGAATCTATTGCTTCCGTACCAACATCATTCCTCTATTGTTCTATCCTCCTAATTCATTTATACCTTCATAACCTTACTTTGGCTTACATTTAATCTGAAGTGTTTCATCTTACAATCACGAATCCTTTCTCTAGTCTTGTCCATTTCTCTTCACTATTATCAGGTTGTATTTTTTCATATGCAAATATTTCCTGGCCCAAACACCAATCTCAGTCCCTTTTTCAATGTCATACCTTTTCACTTGAATCTCTCATTTTTTTCCTCAGACTTCTCCAACACTCCATCCATAAAGATATTTTCTTGTTTTGGAAACATAACATACCTTTGTCTCATTCGCCAATTCACACCAAATCCAGTCACTCGCCCACTTGCAAACT
>NC_090733.1:162322199-162334699 GCF_036898095.1 Palaemon carinicauda | reverse complement strand
GGAAGTTTGCAAAGATTGGTTTGTTGTACCTAAATTACATACAATCAATTTAACACACAGGCCAGCTTTCTGTAGCCTTTCTATACAATTAATGAAAATATCATACAGTACACTTGCTGGCATAGCTTCATTTGAAATAACATATGAATGATTTTGTTTCAGTAAGAAAAAATACATGTGACCATCAAAACAAGACCTTCATTTCCAAAATCTAGAGAATTTCCAAAGTTTCCAAAATCAACAAATCCTGAAATGCTGTTACAATCAGTCATATAAGTTAAACGGGTTTTGATGGTCATTTCATCAAATGCTAAAGTACAATATTTATTTAAAACAGATATAGCTGACTTTTTTCTCCAAAATGTTGAAAACAGAAATGCAAATACCTGGCTTTAATTTTATGTAATCCAGAGGCTTGCGCAAGGTCACAGCACTTGGTAAGATCATAATCTGACGTAAAAATCTGTAAGCTTTTGAACTGGTCAGTTTTATAGCTAAGCAAACAATTGTAAGCTCATTATTCCAACGTCTTTGTTTTTTATTCTTACTGGTCATTTTCAGCTGTGCTTTAATTATGCCTAGTACAAGGCCTGATAGATGTTTAGATATAAGATCAATTAAACAATCTACATTATTTTTAGATTTTGGTACAAATGCTTTCGCTTCTCTTGGTTTTTTCCTTAGTCGATGCACTTTGATTCGTTCATGTTGTAGTTTTTCTTTAAGAATCTTGAAGTCGTCATCAGTACAGGATTTTGTCAATGATGTGTGTGAAATCTGATGCAAATCAGAACTACTACATGGTGGATCTACAGCACTCAGGCCATGTTGTTGTACTGTGAATAAAAATTTATTCAAAGTGGAACGCAGGGTGAAAATCATTAAGACATGCATATATATATATATATATATATATATATATATATATATATATATATATATATATATACAGTATACTGTATATATATATATATATATATATATATATATATATATATATATATATCAGTGAAGGAAATCATTGCCCAAAATGGGACGACATACATTCTTCAAAAAAGAAAGTCTGTACATGTACCCTCTGTTTTTCACACTGGTTAAAGCCCAGCTCTTCATAATTCATTTTTAAAACTTCTATAATTTACATTATAAACACAAAGAACATACATGTACCCAATGCATTTTCAGTTAGTGAAGGACTGATTAAAGTGATTTAGTAAAAAGGTCATTTGTACTAGTTTGAAACTATGACACTGTGAAAACTATTCAATGTTAATGCGAGTTGACATCATAAATAACATTTATTAATTCAATCAAAAGGATCTCATATATCTTTAAATAATGAGTAATGTTTAAATTTTACACGTTTTCCTGGAAAGGAAACTTCAGTGGAAGCACTTCTCTTTTTAGGAGATTTTCTCTCTACTTCATCTGCTGCAACAGTCCTCACAGTTTATGGCAAATCAAACACTGTTGGTACAGCATCTGGTCTTAGATGTTTGCGTTTGATGAGTTTACCTGATTGAAAATAAATGAAAATAAGGGGAACCAAGCATATGCAGTAGGCCACCAAGTCAATTGCCTTGGTCAATTTTGAGGCTTATATGTATGTATGTATGTATGTATGCATGTATGTATATATGTATGTATGTATGTATGTATGTGTCTGTTTCTATTCTGTGTGCATGTGAGGAAAGTGCCAGTGGATGTTATATGGTGCTATATTTTTCTTTTCATTTGATTTACCAATCTGAGAATTTGATCAACATTTTAAAATTTATTTTTTTATCTTCTTTAAGACCTTATTTAATAAATACTCTACCTATTTTTCCGGGATTCATCAACTACTCGGCTGTAAAATGCTCTTCACGCCGTAACAAATTTTTGGTGCAGATGCTGTGACTTACACTGGATCTAACAGTCTGTGGTGACATCAACTATTCTGGTACAATGAATTTTCTTTTTACGTTATGTTCCCATTTCTTCAAAATATATTTTTACCCTTGATGTTTAATTAAAGTATTTGTATGGTGAATATTATCTTAATTGAAAAATATTTTATCGAAATTTTGCATCAATTATCGTACCCCATATTTCAAACACATAACCACTCTTAGTCGTACCAGAAAGACGTTCAATACAATTAAAAATGAACAGCTATGCATGTATGTGGTAATAGTAGTGATACAATTGCATGTTTTCATGACTCCATAAACCTTAACAGGTTTTCACCACCGTCATCGTATAGTGTTTTCAATAGGTTTAGTAGCACCACATCACATATCAAATAACAATCACGTAGATATCTACAGCGATTACGGATTAGACACTTGTAGATACACATGAACGTGTGGTATGGTTTTAACCTGTGTTGTTGGTACCTGTTATTAATTATTATTTAATCAATGATTGCACCCCCATTGATTAATATTGTATTATAAATGTATAATATTCAGCGTTATTTCAAATTCAGTATCTTGTTATCGTAAGGTAACAGTTAGATCCGCCACTCTGACTAATGTCACAATACTGACGACCTTCAATCGAGTCTAACATTACCACCACTGTCGTGACTATGTTTATTAAATCAGAATGACACCATAATTAAAAGTTAAACAACATGCCGTTCTAGATTCTCTTCTTTATTGGGAAATGTGAAAAAAGACATTTCGGGGCTGTTCTGACGTGAATTTGTGCAGTTATATGCACACCACCCACGGCTTCTGTGCGTCCTTCCAGCCATTCTGTCACGCACGCAGTTATACTTAGACGCTTGGTGGCAGCACTAGTATCGCGATTACAATCCGCCCATTGGGGTTTACCGTCTGTGTTTCGTTGATCTGTGGTTATATCCAGTGAATGAGTAACACCGTTTGCTGTTGTTTAGGAAAAAAACACGGAGTTAGCGGTCTAATCCGTAACGGCTTCCTGAGGTAATAGAAGACTAAACTCTACTGCCACTCCTTTTAACGATCGGAGTAAAAATTTATACATATATATATATATATATATATATATATATATATATATATATATATATGTGTGTGTGTGTGTGTATATATATATATGTATATGTTATATATATATGTATATATATATATATATACAGTATATATATATATATATATGTATGTATGTATATATATGTATATATATATGTATGTCCATATGTATATATAAGTACATATATATATATATGTGTGTGTGTGTGTGTGTGTGTGTATCAGACGCATTGTGAGCTTGTGTAGAGAGAGAGAGAGAGAGAGAGAGAGAGAGAGAGAGAGAGAGAGAGAGAGAGAGAGAGAGAGAGATCTATATATATAGAAAGGAAGATCCCATTACAGCTACCTGCCCTTCGTATGCCTCCTGTCTGTTACACCATTTCGATTCCAATTATGAAAATGTAAAAATTTGTCGTCGAGAAATTTCCATTGCAAATGACGATGGCTGCTGAAATTGACCGGACTTACAAGTGCAATCCATACGGATTATAATTCCACTGGATCAGAAACTAATGGCTTCGGAGCCCTTTCAGCGGAATAACAACGGTGAAATCTCCCATTCTATTTCGGACCCAAATGCCAAGAGAGGATAGTTCCCCCCACTGAGTTGTCTATTGTATTCCCGTGAACATGAGCAGTGTAGTGACGTACAGTTGGACACAGGAGTCTCTGACACACCCTCACTTCGCGGCCATTAACAAAACAGATAATGAGGTGGTAAGCTGGGCTAGATACCGGATCTCGCCGGGGTGTAAGGGTGTGAATGGAGCGCTTCCTCAGAGCCATATGTACCAGGGATTCGTGTGTCCAACTGTACCTGGTGTATGGTGGACTATGTTGGTTATAGCCAATGTAGTAAAAAGGGCATGGACCGAATATCCTCAACCCTTTGGAGCCACAAAAGGTGCAGAATAAAAACCGAAGGATGATAACCAAAACAATTTCCCGTCCTTCCATCGTCCTATGTAAAAGATATAACCAGAATAACTTTCCCATTGCCACAATATGTCCACCTCCGTGGGAGTCAATATTTTTTCCTCCCAATTTGGTCCTCTTTTATTCGTTTTCAGCCCTTCGTTACATTGCGGTGGGAAAGAAGGGCTCAAAGCATGGAACCGAATAAACGCACTATAAAAAAGAGAATTAGAGAACGAAATGGAAATATAGGTGTATGGATCTAGAATGTTGGGTTTCGTCATCATTTGAATACTGCTATCACTCTGGAAAGGGACTGAGTGTAGGCAAAATTTGGCGAATTTATAAATATATATATATATATATATATATATATATATATATATGTATATATATACGTATATATATATGTGTGTGTATGTGTGTGTTTTTTTATGTAAATATATACTGTATATACATAGGCCTATGTCATTATCTGTTGCTTGTCCACAGCAGGACGAAGGTCTCAGACATGTTCTTCGACGCCCGTCTGTTTATTGTGTTTCTATGACAGTTTATACCAGCAAATCATCTTAGCTCATCAATCCATCGTCTTCTCTTCTTTTAGGTTTGTGGTGGCTTATGTGGTAACGATCCTGACTGGTGATCGCCAGGCTGGAGTTGGAGTCCCGCTCGAACTTGTTAGTTCCTTTGGTACCGGCAACCTCACCATACTTGTTAGCTAAGGATTAGGGGTTTGGGGGGAGCCTATAGGTCTATCTGCTGAGTCATCAGCAGCCATTGACTTGTCCTCCTTGGTCCTAGCTTGGGACCTGATCATATATATATATATATATATATATATATATATATATATAGTGTTTGTTAGAGTAGTGTCACTGTCCCTTGCCTCTGCCATTCCTGAGCGGCCTTTAGACCTTTAAACCTTCGTTTGCAATCTTTAGGGACCCATTCTGATATTCTAAATGTATATATATTATGTATCATTCTTAAATGTCCTGCCAATGTTCATTTCTTTTTTTATATGTAATTAAAATATCCTCTACTTTAGTTTGAACTCGTATCCATGTTCCTCTTGTTCTGTCTCTTAGTGTTATTCACATCATTATTCTCTCCAAAGCTCTTTGAGTTGTAACTAGTTTATGTTATAAGACCTTAGAAAGGCTCAAAGTTTTTTTTATGAATAACTTAATACAGGTAGGACCATCTCATTGAATACTTTTCTTTTTAGAGAAATTGACATTTTACTTTTCATACTCTCATTTTCTTTATCAAAAGCTAACCATTCTATGCTTATCCTTCTTTTAATAATGATCTAATGTCCGTCATAAATACGTACATTAATTAACAAACTCTAAAGGTTCGCCCATAACTTTTATTTGTTGTCTGCATTTTCATTGAACATTATCTTTGTTTTATTCATATTAATATTCATTCCTACATTTCTGCTTTATCTATTCAAATCATCTTTTAAAATTCCTCCCGTGATTCAGTAAATAGAACTATGTCATCTGCAAATATCAAGTTGTTAAGGTATTCCCCATTTATATTAATGCTTACATTTTCCCAATCTAAATTCTTAAAAACTTCTTGGAATTCTGTGAATAATTTAGGAGAAATGAGTTCTCCCTGTCTAACTTCTTTCGCAATCGGAATTTTCTCACTATCATTATGTAGTTTTAGAATTGATGTACTTCCTGTATAGATATCTTCAACTGTTTTCACATAAGATTAACCTATTTCTTTCGTAGGGCGGTCATTACATACACACACGCATATATATATATATATATGTATGTATATATATATATATATATATATATATATATATATATATATATATATATATATGCGTGTGTGTATGTAATGACAGCCCTACGAAAGAAATAGGTTAATCTCATGTTAGAACAGTTGAAGATATCTATATATATATATATATATATATATATATATATATATATATATATATATGTGTGTGTGTGTGTGTGCGTGTGTGGGCGTCTGTGTGCGTCTGTATTTATGTATACATATTTATACATCATCATCATCATCTACCACTCCTATTGACACAAAGAACCTCTGTTGGATTTCGCCAGTCGTCTCTATCTTCAGCTTTTAAATCAATACTTTTCCATTCATCATCACCTGCTTCACGTTTCTTAGTCCTCAGCCATGTAGGCCTGGGTCTTCCAACTCTTCTAGTGCCTTGTGGAGACCAGTTAAAAGTTGGATGAACTAATCTCTCTTGGGAGTACGGAGAGCATGCCAAAACCATCTCCATCTACCCCTCATGTTGATCTTATCCACATACGACACTCGAGTAATCTCTCGTATAGTTTCATTTCTGATCCTGTCCTACCATTTAATTCCCAATATCTTTCTGAGGGATTTGTGCTCAATCTACTAAATCTATTGGAGATTTTTTCATTGTCTTACCACGACTTTTTAATACCTATCTCCCTATACTTATATATAGTCTGATTTTTATATGTATTTTCAGGCGATTTGATTTCCAAAATTTACTTAACCTAGCCATTGTCTGTTTTGCTTTTTTCAATCTTTCCCTTAACTCCATTTCTAAAGACCTTGTATAAGAGATTATAGCTCCTAAATATTTAAATGATCCTACCTCATTGATCCTGTATGTGTGTATACTGTATTTATGGTGTACATATCTATTTACAAACATATTCTTAATTATTATTGTTATTATTATTATTATTATTATTATTATTATTATTATTAGCTAAGATACACCCATAGTTAGTATTATTATTATTATTATTATTATTATTATTATTATTACTAACAAAGCTACAACCCTAGTTGGAAAAGCAAGATGCTATAAGCCCAAGGGCTCCAATAGAGAAAAATAGCCCAGTGAGGAAAGGAAATAAGGAAATAAATAAATGATGAGAATAAATTAACAATATATCATTCTAAAAACAGTAACAGCGTCAAAACAGATATGCCCTATAAAAACTATCAACAACGTCAAAAACAGATATGTCATATATAAACTATAAAAAGACTCATGTTAGCCTGGTCAACATAAAAACATTTGCTCCAACTTTGAACTTTTGAAGTTCTACTGATTCAACTACCCGATTAGGAAGATCATTCCACAACTTGGTAACAGCTGGAATAAAACTTCTAGAATACTGTGTAGTATTGACCCTCATGATGGAGAAGGCCTGGCTATTAGAATTACCTGCCTACCTAGTATTACGAACCGGATAGAATTGTCCAGGGAGATCTGAATGTAAAGGATGGTCAGAGTTATGAAAAATCTTATGCAACCTGCATAATGAACTAATTGAACGATGGTGCCAAAGATTAATATCTAGATCAGGAATAAGAAATTTAATAGACCGTAAGTGTCTGTCCAACAAATTAAGATGAGAATCAGCAGCTGAACACCAGACAGGAGAACAATACTCAAAACAAGGTAGAAGGAAAGAATTAAAACACTTCTTCAGAATAGATTGATCACCGAAAATCTTGTAAGACTTCTCAGTAAGCCAATTTTTTTTGCAATTAAAGAAGACACAGACCTAATGTGTTTCTCAAAAGTAAATTTGCTGTCGAGAATAACACCTAAAATTTTAAAAGTGTCATACAAATTTAAAGAAACATTATCAATACTGAGATCCGGATGTTGAGGAGCCACCGTCCTTGGCCTACTTACAATCATACTTTGAGTTTTGTTAGGATTCAACTTCATACCCCATAATTTGCATCATGCACTAATTCTAGCTAAATCTCTATTAAGGGATTCACCAACCCCAGATCTACATTCAGGGGATGGAATTGATGCAGAGAGAGTAGCATCATTTGCATATGCAACAAGCTTGTTTTTTTAGGCCAAAAGAATAATGCTATAAGCCCAAAGGCTGCAACGTGAAAAATAAAGAAATAAAGAAATAAATAAACTACATGAGAAGTAATTATGATTAGTATAGAATATAACTTACGATCAGTAACAACGTTGAAATTGATCCGTCTGTAACCTTTGTGGAGAGAAAGAGAGATGGTTCAATATAGAGACATTTGCTGCAAGTTTGAACTTTTGAAGTTCCACCGATTTAACTGCTCGATTAGGAAGATCCTTCCACAATCTGGTCATGGGTGGAATAAAACTTATACGGTGATGTATTGAGCCTTATGATGGAGAAGGCATGACTTTTAGAATCAACTGTATTTCTGCTACTAAGTTCAAGATAGAACTGTCTGGGTAGATCTGAATGCAAAGGATAGTCAGAATTGGAAAAAAGTTGTCAACAGGCATAAAGAACTAACTGAAGGACGGTGCCAGAGATAGATATCTAGATCAAGAATAAGAAAGTTCTTGCCCAACAAATTGAAATGAGATTCAGCAGCTGAAGATCAGAAATGAGAACAATACTGAAACTGGGTACAATGAAAGACTTTAAAAACTTCTTTAGAAAAGAGTGATCACCGAAAATCCTAAAATCCTTTCTCATAGGCCTTTTTTATGAAATTGAACAAGAAACAAGCCGAATGTGTTTCTCAAAAGATATGAGAAAATTACAATTGAAAAAGGAGTTAGACAGAGAGACCCCTTCTCTCCTAGATTATTCACAGTATGCCTAGAAGTAGTTTTTAAGAAATTATATAAGGAAATTATAGAAGTTAACATTAATGGGGTATACCTTAACATCTTACGATTTGCAGATAACATAGTTCTGTTTAGTGAATTATGGGATGAATTGCTAAAGATGATAGAAGATTTGGATAGAGAAAAATGAAATGTAGGACTGAACGTGAACATGAGTAAAACCAATATGATTTTTTAAAGAAAATGCAGAGACAACAAATAAGGGTCATGGAGATTGTTAATAAATATACATACTTATGACCGACAGTATATATTTCCCCAGGACTTGAAACCGATTTTAAAAGAATGATACGCATGCAATGGAGAGCTTTTGGTAAACAAAATGAGATGATGAAAATTACAGCGCCACTTTCTCTAAAAAAATTATTTTATGTGAAGTTCCTACCAGTATTAAATGATGCATCAGAAAGTTGGAACCTTACTAAAGCCTTAGAACATAACCTAGATATAACACGGAGAGACATGGAAAGAATAATGATAGATGTGACACTAATAGACAGAAAAAAAGAGCAACATGGATACGACGACAAACTAAAGTAGAAGATATTCCTACAGCAGGTAAGAAAAATAAATGGACATGGGCAGGACACATAATGAAAATGATAGCTAATTGATGGACAAGCAGAATAACAGTATGGGTCCCTGGATATTGCAAACGAAGAAGGGAAGGAAGAGAAGACGATGGATTGATAAGCTAAGAACATTTGCTGGTAAACGCTGTCATAGAATGACCATAAGCATACGGGAATGGAAGGACATGTCTGAGGCCTTTGTCCTGCTTTTGACATATAATGGCTGATGATGATGATGATAAATACACACGTGTAAACTACTGAGAACCTTAGTGCCATCCAATTACCTTTACATTTTCTTTCATTTATCTTCCTTTATTTTCAAATGGATTCCTAAATGTTTTATGACTACTAATTGAGTATAATTTATTGAATTATAACTCACTTTAATTTTATTTAGTTTTTAATCCGTTAGTAAAAATGATAATCGTTGTTCTATGTTGAAAATTTCGTATTATTCCCTTTTATGTGTGGTATTTTAGTGATCTGTATCATATATGCCATTTTCAGAGAGAGAGAGAGAGACAGAGAGAGAGAGAGAGAGAGAGAGAGAGAGAGAGAGAGAGAGAGAGAGAGAGAGATTGTTATGAATCCGTCGATTCATTACATAATTCAAAGGCATTTATGCGTATAAGGTGTGTACGTCTTATTAACAATAGCGCATTGCATTAATGTTCACGAGTTAGTAGAACATACACAAATAAATTTGTGTATAATTATGTGTATCTATACATATATTCGTCATTAAAAAAAGGCACCGATTTCCTGATATTAACAACCAAACCCTATGCTGTACGAATGCTAAAAGATGAAGCAGGAACAGAGAAGTCCGCACCAAAACGTAACCTTTCCAATGTTGGTGTGGAAACAGATAGCAAACGCAATTTAAAAATATGGTTCCTCCCACCAGCTTTTGACAGATCGTAATCTACCAAATATTTAAGTTAAAAATATTGTCGGAATTTGCATCTATTTCCGCAATTATCAAATGTTGAGCGCTTTATACGCGCGAAAAATATATTTTTATTACAAGGGCTTTCGGCGCGATATTTATGCATTGCTTTATTAATTTCGAATTGGAATGTGCCGATCCGGTGTGGGCTTTGTTTGGGACACCCGGGTTTTTTCCAAAATCTCTGGGTTTGTTGCATTCGTTAAACTTATAACTTGCGGCTTTGCAGCTTTAGTTGCAAACAATCTCCCTGCATTCACACCATAACGAGTGACGGGCTGACGCGCGCACGAACGCACGCACGCATGATATCCATTCACGTATAATTCCATGTTTTTCATTTTGATCAGAATTATGAGTTGATTCTTTTGCACAATCGAAGGGCGGGAATGGGATTGTATTATTATTATCATAATTATTATTATTATTATTATTATTATTACTATTATTTACTGATGTATTTGATTCTGTTGCTAAGGAAAAAACAGTTTTATTAATTCTAGTTACATTTTTGTGTGAAGTTGTATGCTGAAGCAATGTATTAGTCTGTACATTCATGAAATGTGTTTTGGGTTTACGTATTGATGTTATGGGACTGGAATTTTATCTGACATGATCGGTGAATTAAGACTGTTCCTATTTCAAATACATACACACACACACACACACACACATATATATATATATATATATATATGTGTGTGTGTGTATATTATATATATATATATATATATATATAGATCCATATAAACTGTATACATATAGTAAGAGTGTACAGTATATATATATATATATATATATATATATATATATATATATATATATACAGTGTGTTTTATCTTGGGATGGTCAACACCATTTAGATTAGAATTAATAAATAGAGTTTTTTAATTGAAGTAGAAATATTGGCTTTTGTTATATTTTCTGTGATTTTGAGGTTATTTTCCGCCATTGTCTGTAAATTACCTCGATCAATACTTTCGTATATTTGCTTTCTGATCCCTTTTGTTTTATCTTTTATTTCTTGTTTCTCTCTCTTTGCTCCCTCTTCTTTGCACATCACTCAAGATCATTATCGTTAGTATCCCTTTATTTTATTCTATTTCCTGTCTTTTCTTTCATGCTTATATTTCCTTTTAGTCTCTGTAGAGTTCCCCCTTCTTGCATTCCATGCCTTGATTTAGACTCTCTCTCTCTCTCTCTCTCTCTCTCTCTCTCTCTCTCTCTCTCTCTCTCTCTCTCTCTCTCTCTCTCTCTCTCTCTCTAAACAGAAAAGCGTCTTAACTCCTGCCAAAGCAACAAAATATAACCTTTTTATTTCATTCCTGGAGATATGAGAGCATCCAGTCGGCGCTGACCAATGCCTCGATATTATTTTGAAAAGGAATCAATTCCCGGAATTTTGGAGGAAATTCCAGCTATAAATGATTACAGGTGTTGTGAAAGATAAGGAAGGTCCTTATTTGGCTACTTAGGAATATTTTTTTTTTTCGTTTCTTTTCATACGGCCGAATTTCTTATTTAAGGGGCGAGATCGCTAGCCGAATCCTCTATTGAAGGGGTGTGATTGCTTGCCACTCATTGCTAGCCACGTAACCTTTCTCTTGACTTGAGCAGATGGACTTTTTAGTAGTAGGTTGGGAGCGATTCCAGACCTACCAAACATGGGTTTAAGTGGGGCATCACTTAGCCACATGCACGTGTTGGCTAGTTTTACCTTCAAAAGGTGGACGGTGGAGTTGTTACATCCCAATGTAAACACTGATATAAAGAATCGGGGAAAACAGAAGCAAGAAAAGATTTCCTATCCATCAAAGAAGGATTATTTATTTCCTCCATTGAGTGTTGTTCTTCCCGTTAGAAGGGTAAAATGTGCGTATGCCTTGCAACCTCATCCCGTGCAAAGACTGCCTGTGTATAGCAAGTCCTGGCAATCTAAATCTGACAACTTAGGGGATAATTCTAGTAACTAAACGCATACAAATTAAACACTTATCAGTAATGGCTAAAGTTACTAGAAATATAGTGAGACTTGAAACACGAAATACTGGAATTATTAATCAAATACTCAGATCTCAAAAAGCTGTAGGTCTTAATGTAAGACCTTTTGCATATTGTTTGTTTGTTTGCATAGCCCCAGTTGTTGCTATCGACTCTGTTTGCATTTAGCGTAGTGCTGTCCGTGCATATCATGCAGTGCACTGTTGACATTGAGAGTATTTATAGAGGGGGTTTCCTCCCCTCTAGGCGTCCAATTGCAGCACAGCACACAATGATCTCCCCGGTCCCAGCAGAAATTCATAAGTTCATAATACATAAATAAATAAATATATATATACACATATATACATATATTCATACATATATATATATATATATATATATATATATATATATATATATATATATATACATATATACAT
>NC_090733.1:162299699-162317199 GCF_036898095.1 Palaemon carinicauda | reverse complement strand
ATGTGATGGTTGCCAGTTCGGCTTATGAGTCTCATTTTCAGTATTGTGAGTTAATGACGTCATTAACCCCCATTAATCCTGGAGTCATTAATTCTCTGCTGCATTTTTGTTTCGATAAAAACACTAAAGGGACCAGTATTTCTCCTTGTAGAACATTGTTCTTCATGTTACCCAGTTAATCATGTCTCCTTGTTTATGTAAGCACGATTAATATTACTCTGTAATCATTTAATTTAGACGAGAATTTCACAGTAATAATGATGATAATAATGTCCCTCATTTTAGACTCCCTTCTGGCGAATAAGTACCAATAGCCATTATATGACTATTTAACTCTACGGGTCATTATCTCCTGAATTCACTGAATGCAAAGTTGATTGTAATCTATTGAATCTAAACGATATTCGAAAAAGGTGGACGCTCTGAATTAATAATTGAGTAATAAAGTCAAAGTTCATCAGCGCGAGGCACTTTGATACGCATTATGTTATTTGCTTAACGATTGATTGGGGGAATTTTAATCTCTCATAAGGAGATATAAATCGTTTCTTTTAAGTTTGCTAATTCCCGTGTACTTGATTTCTAATTTCAAAATGTTCTTTTATACATTATGATTATGTATTCATGCACATTTCCTCATAGCGCAAACTCCTTTCCTTAACACTAGGTGGTTCCTAATAAAATAAATGACAATGATATCGGCCACATTCAATCTGGAAATGCTGAGTGATAGATGAACACCTTGTGGAAAATATTCTAACGATACTACTCGAGTTGTACAACCAAGGTTTTTAGATCTTGTGTGCATGGAAACTGGAGGCTCATACACACACACACACATACCTTGGCCGGACAGCATCTTCGGCCGGGAGGCTCATGAGTAGTGTGTCAACCTTCTTATGCTCACTTCGCTATTCCTCTCTATCATGTAATTGCTCTTTTTTCATATTTCCAATGAAGAAATCCAACGTTTCATTCGGTTCATGGTCTCCATTAATTTTGTATGTATCCTTATCTTCATTTCTAGGTCTTCCTTTAATCTTTTCTCCCAGTAGGCTAATTCCGAATTCTATAAGCGTTTATCCTATTTCCCTTCTCCCAGTCTTTCCACATGACTGAGACATCTCAAATGTTGTAATCCCACTTTTTGCATATGATAACCTTACCGCTCCAGTGTATCTCCACATTTTTCTGCTCTTTCAATTCAATTTGTACTCCACACATATTACAAAAGCAAATCATCTCTACAACTTCCACCTTTTCCTTCTATTTGCACTCGTATCCACAATCATTTCCGGAGAGGAGAGCTTGTTTAGCAATCCCTTCAGATGCTCTAACATAAGCTTCTAGGCAATTCTAACTTTTCTCAATCTTTTGCACACCTATTTCCTTTCTTGCTTCATCGACTCTTAAGATGTACTTATTCTTAGATCCTGATATCCTTTGAAATATGATCTAAAATTATACCAAGAATCTCTTGCTTCCGTACCAACATCATTCCTCTATTGCTCTATCCTCCTAATTCATTTATACCTTCATAACCTTACTTTGGCTTACAATCACAAACCCTCTCTCTAGTCTTGTCCATTTCTCTTCACTATTATCAGGCAGTATTTTTTCATATGCAAATATTTCTTGGCCCAAACACCAATCTCAGTCCCTTTTTCAATACCATAACTTTTCACTTAAATCTCCTAGTTTTTCCTCAGACTTCTCCAACACTCCATTCATAAAGATATTTTCTTGTTATGGAAACATAACATACCTTCGTCTCATTCGCCAATTCACACCAAATCCAGTCACTCGCCCACTTGCAAACTCCTAATATATCCTTCTCCTTTATCCTGAAAACTTTTTTATCCTCTCTGCTATTTCCCATTTTACGCAACAGAAGAAATCCTCAATTCATTCCACTTTTTTCAGTCTTTTTCCAAGTTCCTTGAAAGCTTTTTACTATAACTTTCAAAGTTCTCATTAAAATAATTATATATATACATATATATATATATATATATATATATATATATATATATATGTATGTGTGTGTATGTGTATGTATATATACATATATATATATATATATATATATATATATATATATATATATATATAAAGAGAGAGAGAGAGAGAGAGAGAGAGAGAGAGAGAGAGAGAGAGAGAGAGAGAGAGAGAGAGAGATGTATATCCAAATACCAAAATAAAATGTAAATTTATTCTACCTTATTCCACTGTTACATTTTTGCGTTTAAACATCATTTGGTACTTTTTTCCTGATAGTTATACCACAGACCAACGAAACACAGAGGGTAAACAGCCATACTAAAACTTGTAATCAGTATGCCATGGTGCCCTCTGGTGGCAAAGTATAACCAGTTGCAATGGCCATTATAGCAAATCCCCATTGTATTTTGGTCAAATAGCAGTAAAAAAGCACACACACATTTTATATATATATATATATATATATATATATATACTGTATATATGTATATATATATATATATATATATATATATTGATGTGTGCGTGTGTATGTATGTATGTGTGTATGTATACAAATAAATAAATAAATATATATATACATATATATGTATGTATTTATGTATGTATGTATATATATATATATGTATATATATATGGACAGTATATGTATGCATATATATATATATATATATATATATATATATATATATAATATGGGTGGAAGCTCAGAGCTCATGTGATTCAAACAACCTTATACATACAGTATATATATATATATATATATATATATATATATATATATATATATATATATATATACACACACATATATATATATGTGTGTGTGTATATATATGTATATATGTAATGCATGAATAAACAACCTCATAGATGTCCTTACAACAAAATGCCAGCCTATAATCTCTTTAAAAAATGTGCAGCTACAACCTGAGTGGTTAGAGGAAATACAAAGTTTGCAAATACACGTATATATTTAAATTCACAAATGCAGTAATTTCATTAATTTTCTCTTTTGCTTTCTTTTTGGTGCCTCGTAATTTTATGGTTTAAATTCTCCAAAACATAATAGATGCGTAATCTAAAGAAAGTTCTTACAATATTTTTCAAAACATTGATACAATTACCAGCATTGTCAGAAAATCATTGTACATGATTTTTTGAAAAAAAAAAAAAAAAAAAAATCTCCAATAAGGTTTCAAAGTCTCACAAATATGATCCATGTGAATGATTTTAGTGTAGTATCTGAGAAAAATATCATCACAATTTAGCAACAAAATTACCAGGTTATCTGATGGCACGCGCAATATACCAAAATCACCTCCAAGTTTACTGTAAGCTTTGTAAGCTGTAAAGTTAAATTAGTAGCTTGTTGCTGCTCAAGTAATTGTATATAGTGACATTTGCCATGTGTTTTTTATACAAACACGTGCTGCATAAAATATATTAGACTGGGGCAAATCTAAAACAAATGACAGTTGAGATGATGAAACATGATGAAAACTCATCAACAGAAAATGGCTCTGATGGTGTACTAACCGAATTCAATGGTCCAATATCAAACAAACACTTCGCAGTGACCATTTGGTAGTTAGCTTCCTCAGAGTGCGACAAATCTAATAAAGAGGTAACCATTGTTTGTTTAAGTGTATCACAGAAGTGCTTCGGTCCTGGGTTGTCTCTGGATGCACCCTTCCCTCTTATCACACTAAATAAATTTCCCAAACAATCTTGACTAAGTTTCCTTGTAAATGGGAAATCAAGAGAACTGGCATTCTTTAAATCATTCCATAGTAAAATTGAAGCTGTAATGGAAAAACCCCATCCTTGAAAACAAGGTGGCTGATACTTCTGACCCTTGCTGTCATGGTAAAACAAAGCTGTAAATACCTGTTTACATTCAATCAAAAAATCATGATGAATACTATTTTCCCTAAGTGCACATCCAAATGATTTAGCATCATACATATGTGAACTGTTCAAACAATCAAATCAAATATCTATACGTTTGACAAAATGAGCAGTTGCAATCATATCACTTGGTAGTGTACCATTACAAATATGATTCAAAATAGCACAATAACAAGTATTACTAAAAACTTGTGTTGCACGTTTAACTTTCACTTTTACAAAAGGTGGTAAAATAATGTGTGACTGTAAGCTTTGTAACGAGAGGCATTGCTAAACAATAACCTGTATCAAGATCATATAATTTTCTTATGTTTCCAGCATATGGTACTGGTGGTATCTCCATTTAGATGATGAAAATCATAGATTTTCAACATATTTCTCTCTGGTTTTAACATATGATGTGGATCCCACATTGTAGGAATCTTATTCTTATTCACTTAAAAAAAAAACTTACTTGATGTAACTTTTGAGGAAGTTTGCAAACAAAGATTCGTTTGTTGTACCTAAATCACATACAATCCATTTAACACACAGGTCAGCTTTCTGTAGTCTTTCTATACAATCAATGAAAATATCATACAGTACACATGCTGGCGTAGCTTCATTTGAAATAACATATGAAAGAGTTTGTTTCATTTAGAAAAAATACCTGTGACCACCAAAACAAAAGCTTCATTTCCAGAATCTAGAGAATTTCCAAAGTTTCCAAAATCAACAAATCCTGAAACGCTGTTACAATCAGTCTCATAAGTTAAACGTGTTTTGATGGTCATTTCATCAAATGCTAAAGTACAATGTTTATCTAATTCAGACACAGCTTTGACTTTTTTCTCCAAAATGTCAAAAATAGGAATGCAGATACCGGGCTTTAATTTTATATTTTCAAGAGGTTTGAGCAAGGTCACAGCACTTGGTAAGATCATAATCTGACGTAAAAATCTGTAAGCTTTTGGACTGGTATATCCTATCGCTAAGCAAACAATTTTAAGCTCATTATTCTTACCGGCCATTTTCAGGTTCACTTTTGTTATTTCTAGTACAGTACCTAATAGATGTTTAGATATATAAGATCTATTAAACGATCTATATTATTTTCAGATTTTGGTACTAATGCTTTCACTTCTTTCAGTTTTTTCCTTAGTCGATGCACTTTGATTCGTCCATGTTGTAGTTTCTCTTTTAGAATCTTGAAATCGTCATCTGTACAGGATTTTGTCACTCGTGTGTGAAATCTGATGCAAATCAGGACTAGTGCAGGGTGGATCTACAGCACTCAGGCCATGTTGTTGTACTGTGAATGAAAATTTATTCAGGGTGGAGGGGACGGTAAAGATCATTAAAACACACACACACACACACACACACACACATATATATATATATATATATATATATATATTTATATATATATATATATATATATCAGTAAAGAAAATTATTCCCCAAAGGGGGGCGGCATACATTCGTCAGAGAAAGTGTATTTGTACCCTCTGTTCCTCACACAGGTTAAAGCCCAGTTGTTCATAATTGATTTTCAAAAATTTTATAATTTACATTATAACCACAAAGAGTACATATACCTAATGCATTTTCAGTTTATGAAAGACATATTTAAGTGATTTAGTTAAAAGGTCATTTATACTATTTTGAAACTTTATGACACTGTGAAAACTATTCAATATTAATGCGAGTTGACATCATCAATAACATTTATTAATTCAGTCAAAAAGATCTCATATCATATCTTTAAATCAACAAGTAATGTTTAGATTTTACAGGTTTTCCTGGAAAGGAAACTTCAGTGGGAGCACTTCTCTTTTTAGGAGATTTTCTCTCTACTTCATCTGATGCAACAGTCCTCACAGTTTATGGCAAATCAATCACTGTTGGTACAGCATCTGGTCTTAGATGTTTGCGTTTGATGAGTTTACCTGATTGAAAATAAATGAAAATAAGGGGCACTAATCATTAGGGGTACCACAGGAGTTAGAAAACTATCAGATAAGATCCAAGAAAGTAGACTGAGGTGGTACGGTCATGTCATGAGAAGAGATGAACAGTATATTGGGAGGAGAGTAATGGAAATGGAGGTACAGGGAACCGGGAGAGGGAGACCAAAGCGAAGGTAGTTGGACTGTATCAAGGATGACCTTCGATCAAAGGGATTAACCGGTGATGAGGTGTGGGACAGAGGTAGATGGAAAAAGCTGACCAGAAACATCGACCCCACATGGAAGTGGGAAAAGATGTAGACAAAGAAGAAGAAGAAAGAAGAAGTATATGCAGTAGGCCACCAAGTCAATTGCCTTGGTCAATTTTGAGGCTTATATTTATGTATGTATGTATGTATGTATGCATGTATGTATGTATGTGTCTGTTTCTATTATGTGTGCATGTTAGGAAAGTGCCAGTGGGTGTTATATGGTGCTATATTTTTCTTTTTATTTGATTTACCAATCTGAGAATTTGATCAACTTTTTAAAATGTATTATTTTTCTTCTTTAAGACCTTGTTTAATAAATACTCTACCTTTTTCTGCTGGATTCACAAACTGCTCGGCTGTAAAATGCTCTTTACGCAGTAACAAATTTTTGGTGCAGAGGCTGTGACCTCCACTGGATCTAGCAGTCTGTGGTGACATCAACAACTCTGGTACAATGAATTTTCTTTTTACGTTGTGTTCCCATTTCTTGCACCTGTGAATTTTATCAAGCAAAATATATTTTTACCCTTGATGTTTACTTAAACAAAATATATGTATGGTGAATATTATCTTAATTGAAAAATATATTCACGAAATTTTGCATCAATTATCGTACCCCATATTTCAAACATAACCACTCTTAGTCGTACCAGAAAGACATTCAATACAATTAAAAATGAACAGCTATGCATGTATGTGGTAATAGTGGTGATACAATTGCATGCTTTCATGACTTCATAAACCTTAACAGGTTTTCACCACTGTCATCGTGTAGTGTTTTCAATAGGTTTAGTAGCACCGCATCACATATCAAAGAACAATAACGTAGATATCTACAGCGATTACGGATTAGACAATATCTCTTGTAGATACACATGAACGTGTGGTATGGTTTTAACCTGTGTTGTTGGTACCTGTTATTAATTATTATTTAATCAATGATTGCACCCCCATTGATTAATATTGCATTATAAATGTATGATATTCAGCGTTATTTCAAATTCAGTATCTTGTTATCGTAAGGTAACTGTTAGATCCGCCACTCTGACTAATGTCACCATACTGACGACCTTCAATCGAATCTAACATTACCACCACTGTCGTGACTATGTTTGTTAAATCAAAATGACACAATAATTAAAACTAAAACGACATGCCGTTCTAGATTCTCTTCTGTATTCGGAAATGTGAAAAATTACATTTCGGGGCTGTTCTGACGTGAATTTGCCCACGACTTCCTTGTGTCCTTCCAGCCATTCTGTCGCGCACGCGGTTATACTTAGACCCATTCCATCTTGCTTAGACGCTTGGTGGCAGCACTAGTATCGTGATTAAAATCCGCCCATTGGGGTTTAACGTCTGTGTTTCGTTGGTCTGTGGTTATATTCATTGAATGAGTACCAACGTCTGCTTTTGTTTAGGAAAAAATCACGGAGTTGGCGGCCTAACCCGTGACGGCTTCCTGAGGTACTAGAAGACTTACTCTAGTGCCACTCCTTTTAACGATCGGAGTGAAAATTTATATATATATATATATATATATATATATATATATATATGTATATGTATATGTATATATATATGTATATGTACATGTATATATGTATATGTATAAATGTATATATATATGTATATGTATATGTACATATATATATGTATATGTATTTGTGTATGTATATATATATATATATATATATATATATATATATATATATATGGATGTAAATATGTATATATGTACAGTATGTATGTGTATATATATATAAATATATATTTATGGATGTATATATGTATATGTGTATATATATATATATATATATATATATATATATATATATATATATATATATCAGACGCATTGTGAGCTTGTGTAGAGAGAGAGAGAGAGAGAGAGAGAGAGAGAGAGAGAGAGAGAGAGAGAGAGAGAGAGAGAGAGATCTATATATATATATATATATATATAGAAAGGAAGATCCCATTACAGCTACCTGCCCTTCGTATGCCTCCTGTCTGTTACACCATTTCGATTCCAATTATGAAAATGTAAAAATTTGTCGTCGAGAAATTTCCATTGCAAATGACGATGGCTGCTGAAATTGACTGGACTTACAAGTGCAATCCATACGGATTATAATTCCACTGGATCAGAAACTAATGGCTTCGGAGCCCTTTCAGCGGAACAACAACGGTGAAATCTCCCAGTCTATTTCGGACCCAAATGCCGAGAGAGGATAGTTCCCCCCACGTCTATTGTATTCCAGTGAACATGAGCAGTGTAGTAACGTACAGTTGGACACAGGCGTCTCTGGCACACCCTCACTTCGCGGCCATTAACAAAACAGATAATGAGGTGGTGAGCGTGGCTAGATAGCAGATCTCGCCGGGCTGTGAGGGTGTGGATGGAGGCACTTCCTCAGAGCCATATATACCAGGGATTTGTGTGTCCAACTGTACCTGGTGTATGGTGGGCTATATTGGTTATAGCCAATGTAGTAAAAAGGGCATGGACCGAATATCCTCAACCCTTTGGAGCCACGAAAGGTGCAGAATAAAAACCGAAGGATGATAACCAAAACAATTTCCCGTCCTTCCATCGTCCTATGTAAAAGATATAACCAGAATAACTTTCCCATTGCCACAATATGTCCACCTCCGTGGGAGTCAATATTTTTTCCTCCCAATTTGGTTCTCTTTTATTCGTTTTCAGCCCTTCGTTACATTGCGGTGGGAAAGTGGGGCTCAAAGCATGGAACCGAAATAAACGCACAGTAAAAAAGAGAATTAGAGAACGAAATGGAAATATAGGTGTATGGATCTAGAATGTTGGGTTTCGTCATCATTTGAATGCTGTTATCACTCTGGAAAGGGACTGGATCTAGGCAAAATTTGGCGAATGTATACTGTGTATATATATATATATATATATATATATATATATATATATATATATATATGTGTGTGTGTGTGTGTGTGGTTTTTTAGGTAAATATATACTGTATATACATGTCATTAACTGTTGCTAGTCCACTGCAGGACGAAGGTCTCAGACATGTTCTTCGACGCGCGTCTGTTTATTGTCTTTCTATGGCATTTTATACCAGCAAATCATCTTAGTTCATCAATCCATCGTCTTCTCTTCTTTTAGGTTTGTGGTGGCCTATGTGGAAACGATCCTGACTGGTGATCGCCAGACTGGAATTGGAGTCCCGCTCAAACTTGTTAGTTCCTTTGGTCACTGCAACCTCACCATACTTATTAGCTAAGGATTAGGGATTTGAGGGAGCCTATAGGTCTATCTGCTGAGTCATCAGCAGCCATTGGGAGGTATTCATAAAAATGAAGGCTATCCTTGTAAGCATAAGGTAGAAGTACAAGGTAATTCTCTGAAGCAAAAGGTTGAAGTATAAGCAAATCTTTCTTTCCATATTCATAATGATTACCTTTTACTTGCGAGGATATCCTCCAAGCAGAAGTAAAAGGTTGGCTCGTGTTTCGGGAGCGCTTAGTTACATGTTGGAACTTGTAAGATTTAATTTGTGCTGTCAAGATAAGAAAGAGTTTAGTATTTATAATACGTATTTAATGCCCTGTTTTTACTTGTATTTAATTAAGTTTACGCATCAGAAAGAACACAGACGCCGCCGCGCCTTCCCCAAATTCTCGCTGGCAACATCTATCCCCCACCCCTTGCATTAGAAGTTCTTTGACCTCTTTTTAGCTCCCACACCCCTTGCATTAGAAGTTCTTTGACCTCTTTTTAGCTCCCCCACCCCTTGCATTAGAAGTTCTTTGACCTCTTTTTAGCTCCCCCACCCCTTGCATTAGAAGTTCTTTGACCTCTTTTTAGCTCCCCCACCCCTTGCATTAGAAGTGCTTTGACCTCTTTTTAGCTCCCTCACCCCTTGCATTAGAAGTTCTTTGACCTCTTTTTAGCTCCCACACCCCTTGCATTAGAAGTGCTTTGACCTCTTTTTAGCTCCCTCACCCCTTGCATTAGAAGTTCTTTGACCTCTTTTTAGCTCCCACACCCCTTGCATTAGAAGTGCTTTGACCTCTTTTTAGCTCCCCCACCCCTTGCATTAGAAGTGCTTTGACCTCCTTTTAGCTCCCTCACCCCTTGCATTAGAAGTTCTTTGACCTCTTTTTAGCTCCCCCACCCCTTGCATTAGAAGTTCTTTGACCTCTTTTTAGCTCACCCACCCCTTGCATTAGAAGTGCTTTGACCTCTTTTTAGCTCCCTCACCCCTTGCATTAGAAGTTCTTTGACCTCTTTTTAGCTCCCACACCCCTTGCATTAGAAGTTCTTTGACCTCTTTTTAGCTCCCCCACCCCTTGCATTAGAAGTTCTTTGACCTCTTTTTAGCTCCCCCACCCCTTGCATTAGAAGTGCTTTGACCTCTTTTTAGCTCCCTCACCCCTTGCATTAGAAGTTCTTTGACCTGTTTTTAGCTCCCCCACCCCTTGCATTAGAAGTTCTTTGACCTCTTTTTAGCTCCCACACCCCTTGCATTAGAAGATCTTTGACCTCTTTTTAGCTCCCACACCCCTTGCATTAGAAGATCTTTGACCTCTTTTTAGCTCTCACACCCCTTACATTAGAAGTTCTTTGACCTCTTTTTAGCTCCCACACCTCTAGCATTAGAGGTTCTTTGACCTATTTTTAGCTCCCACACCTCTAGCCTTAGAAGTTCTTTGACCTCTTTTTAGCTCCCACACCTCTAGCATTAGAAGTTCTTTGACCTCTTTTTAGCTCCCACACCTCTAACATTAGAAGTTCTTTGACCTCTTTTTAGCTCCCACACCTATAGCATTAGAAGTTCTTTGACTTCTTTTTAGCTCCCACACCTCTAGCATTAGAAGTTCGTTGACCTCTTTTTAGCTCCCACACCTCTAGCATTAGAAGTTCTTTGACCTCTTTTTAGCTCCCACACCTCTAGCATTAGAGGTTCTTTGACTTCTTTTTAGCTCCCACACCTCTAGCATTAGAAGTTCTTTGACCTCTTTTCAGCTCCCTTACCTCAAGCATTAGAGGTTCTTTGACCTCTCTTTATAGCTCCCACACCTCTAACATTAGAAGTTCTTTGACCTCTCTCTTTAGCTCCGACACTTCTAGCATTAGAAGTTCTTTGACATATATTTCTAGGTTCCATACTTTTAGCATTAGAGGGTCTTCGATTTATATTTTGAGGTGCCTTACTTCTAGCATTAGAGGCTCTCTATTTTTAGGTGTCATACCTCTGGCATTAGAGGCTCCTCTTCGCTGTTCTCTCCTGTCTTCTAGTGTTCAAGATCTTCTTTCATTAGATTATCTGTTTCTTTCGAGATTTCATTGTCTCTTTTCCTTAGTTCGTCAGTGTCTTTCTAGATTTCAAAAGAGATTTCAGTGCTGCGAGTCTTCACTTCGTCAGATTCCTCAGGGAAATCGAAGGCATTTATTCTTTACCTATCTGGGCAATGAGTAAAGAGATGAATACTATCGATTTCTCCGCATACATTATCATGCCTAAGTAAATGACGAGCAACATGATATATTTACTAATGTCATCTGGATATGTTCTTACTTCAATGGCGAATTTGGGGACAATCCTGTTGAAGAACTACACGTTACTCACCGTTCAGTTGAACCATTCTGCCTCCATCCTCATTCCCCGCAATCCGTTTTTGCACCGATACAAAGCCTCTTACTTTTTTTCAAGAGTCTCCTTTAATAAGTCATCGTCTCAAAAGCCCAAGCAAAGGATCATTCAAGGCGCATACATTATGATCTTCAAAGCTCAGCTGCCAACGGAAGATCCCGTGTCTTTCTATAGGTCGGGCGATATAAAACGAACGATCGGCAACTTCGGCAGCAACCAAAACCATCTGTAGTTGATGGTGTTCCGAAGACGTAACTCATAATTATTACCGGCAGCTTCCTATTCCGCCAGAACGCGATCTCTGTGAGTTAAGTGAAATCCTTCTCCCAGTCATCAACTCATTTCCTCTTTCTCCTATTGACGGGCAATTCCTTGGTTAGATTTCGCCAGCTACATACAGATCATGTGAGGTGTTGCAGGCTACGTTTGAAAAAATGAAGATCAGGTCTTCAGAAGTCATTTGAAGCTCGGGGAGGAGTTGTTCAGGACTGCTCCTGCAAATTTCAGTTCTGGAGTCATTCAGAAATCCATGTTAAGTATACGGCTATGTCCTTTGAAGACTTTTGGAAATTCGGTAAAGTTTTCTTCCGAAACCACTCTGAGATTCCGTTCTGGAGGCATTCAGAATTCCATTCTAAGTCTATGGCTGTTTTTTCTGAAGCCATTTGGAAATCCGGGAAAGTTTTCTTCCGATACCGTTCTGAGATTCCGTTCTGGGGGCATTCAGAATTCCAGGTTAAGTCTATGGCTATATCTCCTGAAGCCATTTGGAAATCCGAGAAGATTTTCTTCCGAATTCTTTTAGGACTCGCGAAAAATTCCATTCTTGTTTTATAACCACAACAAGAAGAAGAAGAAGAAGAAGAAGAAGAAGAAGAAGAAGAAGAAGAAGAAGAAGAAGAAGAAGAAGAAGAATAATAATAATAATAATAATAATAATAATAATAAACTACGTGATTTGATTTATGGATTTGAGTTGAAAGGTTTTGAAGACGCTAAACGCTCAACTTGGCAGTTTGAAGGAAACTTTAAGATACCCGGACGAAGGGCGAAGGGTAAATGAGGTTTAAAGCAAACCGAATTGAAATAGTTGATTTCAACTAAATTATTTCAGGTTTGGGATTTAGAACAATCTATTTCTGGTACAAATCGATATATATATATATATATATATATATATATATATATATATATATATATACACATACATATAGTTTATATATGAGTATATACATGGATGTATATAAGCTTTTGCTGTATATGAATATTTTGTGTATATATATACACGCAGATATATATATACATACATATACATATATATAATATATATATATATATATATATATATATATATATATATATATATATATATATACAGTACATATACATATATAATATATATATGTATATATACAGTATATAAACTATATTTATATATTATATGAATAGAGTATATTTGCATGTACTGTACACACACACACACACACACACACACACACACATATATATATATATATATATATATACATACATACATACATATATACTGTTTGTACATACATACATCCCTTCGTATTCTCCCAACTGTTTAGACATGCAAAAGCAAATGTAAAATGCATATCACCAAGTTATGGCTTAACCTTGATATTTCATCGAGATTCCAGGTGTGGACAAGATATCTGTCCGCAAGCCACTGTACATTTTGTTCTTCAAAACGGAATAACATCTTGAAATCACGATCAAGTGTGGGTAAACGGGGTATGTATTGTTTAACATGCCTCACATCCACAAAATCTGCCATCGTGCTGAGAATCGAACAGAACAACCTTTCTCTTCGAACTGCAGTCTGCTACTGACCAGACTCAGCTTTTTCGAAGCATATGGTCTTTATATGAAGTAAAGGGTCTTCTTTATGTATAACCATTTACTTTCATGTGATTATAAGGATATGCTTTTGCTCTAAATGTATAAGCTTTTGCTTGAAATGTTTATGAATACAAGTAGAAGGATTTCCTTCATATTTTGAAAGTATAAGCATATCCTTTTCTTTATGAATACTGCCCATTGGCTTGTCCTCCTTGGTCCTAGCTTGGGACCTGATCATATATATCTATATATATATATATATATATATATATATATATATATATATTTATATATATATATATATATATATATGGTCTGTCTCTAGGGAATTCTCCTGCTTGTTAGGGTAGTGTCACTGTCCCTTGCCTCTGCCATTCCTGGGCGACCTTTAGACCTTTAAACCTTCGTTTACAATCTTTATGGACCCATTCTTATATTCTAAATGTACATATATCATGTATTATTCTTATGATATGTCCTGCCCATGTCCATTTCTTTTTTTTTTACATGTAATTAGAATATCCTCTACTTTAGTTTGAACTCGTATCCATGGAGGTGTAGACCCAAATGGTATTTTTCCTTTGTTTTTTATAAAGACAGCAGATTTCTTAGCTCCAAAGTTATCTGTTATTTTGCGCAAGTTAGCGAGAAGAGGAGCTTTTAGCACTTGTTGGAGAATTGGTAATGCTACTCTTCTATGTGAATGTGTTTGTGGTAGCTCAAGTCCCACTGATTACCGCCCAATTTCCATAACTCCCATATTATCTAAAGTTTGTGAACGTCTTCTGGCAAAACGTCTTAATAGGTTTGCTGAAGGTAATCATGTATTCCCTAGTTTGCAATTTGGTTTTCGTAAAGGCCTTGGAGCATGTGATGCCCTTCTTACAATCTCCAATGCTGTATAGAAATCCCTTGATTGTGGTCAGGAAGTTCGTATGATTGGCCTTGATTTTAGTGCTGCCTTTGACCGTGTTAATCATGAGGCCCTTGTTTTCAAACTGAAACAGTTTGGAGTGGGTGGGTCGTTTCTTTGCATTTTTATTGATTTTTTAAGTAATAGATCTCAAAGAGCTGTTGTTGATGGGCACCATAGTGAGTATAGGAATGTGATATCCGGTGTTCCACAGGGTAGTGTTCTTGGCCCGTTACTTTTCATACTATATACACATGACATGTGGTTTGGCCTAAAAAACAAGCTTGTTGCATATGCAGATGATGCTACTCTCTTTGCATCAATTCCATTCCCTGAATGTAGATCTGGGGTTGGTGAATCCCTTAATAGAGATTTAGCTAAAATTAGTGCATGGTGCAAATTATGGGGTATGAAGTTAAATCCTAACAAAACTCAAAGTATGATTGTAAGTAGGTCAAGGACGGTGGCTCCTCAACATCCGGATCTCAGTATTGATAATGTTTCTTTAAATTTGTATGACTCTTTTAAAATTTTAGGTGTGATTCTCGACAGCAATTTTACTTTTGAGAAACACTTTAGGTCTGTGTCTTCTTCAATTGCACAAAAAATTGGCTTATTGAGAAAGTCTTTTAAGATTTTCGGTGATCAATTTATTCTGAAGAAGTGTTTTAATTCTTTCATTCTACCTTGTTTTGAGTATTGTTCTCCTGTCTGGTGTTCAGCTGATGATTCTCCATCTTAATTTGTTGGACAGAAACTCACGGTCTATTAAATTTCTTATTCCTGATCTAGATATTGATCTTTGGCACCGTCGTTCAATTAGTTCATTATACATGTTGCATAAGTTTTTCCATAACTCTGACCATCCTTTACATTCAGATCTCCCTGGACAATACTATCCTGTTCGTAATACTAGGCAGGCAGTTAATTCTAATAGCCAGGCCTTCTCCATCATGAGGCTCAATACTACACAGTATTCTAGAAGTTTTATTCCAGCTGTTACCAATTTGTGGAATGATCTTCCTAATCTGGTAGTTCAATCAGTAGAACTTCAAAGGTTCAAAGTTGGAGCAAATGTTTTTATGTTGACCAGGCTGACATGAGTCGTTTTATAGTTTATATATGACATATCTGTTTTTGACGTTGGTAATAGTTTATATATTACATATCTATTTTGACGTTGTTACTGTTTTTAGAATGATTTATTGTTAATTTGTTCCCATCATTTATTTATTTGCTTATTTCCTTTCCTCACTGGGCTATTTTTCCCTATTGGAGCCCTTGGGCTTATAGCATCTTGCTTTTCCAACTAGGGTTGTAGCTTGGCTAGTAATAATAATAATAATAATAATAATTATCTGTCTATTAGTGTTATTCACATCATTATTCTCTCCAAAGCTCTTTGAGTTGTAACTAGCTTATGTTATAAGACCTTAGAAAGGCTCAAAGTTTTTTATGCATAAGTTAATGCTGGTAGGACCATCTCATTAAATACTTTCTTTTTGGAGAAATTGCCATTTTACTTTTAATACTCTCATTTTCTTTATCAAAAGCTAACCATATGCTTATCCTTCTTTTAATTATGAACCAATGTCCGTCATAAATACGTACATTAATTAACAAACTCCAAAGGTTCGCCCATAACTTTTATTTGTTGTCTGCATTTTCATTGAACAGTATCTTTGTTTTATTCATTTTAATATTCATTCCTACATTTCTGCTTTATCTATTCAAATCATCTTTCAAAATCCCTCACGTGATTCAGTAAATAGAACTATGTCATCTGCAAATATTAAGTTGTTAAGGTATTCCCCATTTATATTTTAATTCCTACATTTTCCCTATCTAAATTCTTAAAAACTTCTTGGAATGCTGTGAATAATTTAGAAGAAATGAGTTCTTCCTGTCTAACTTCTTTCGCATTCGGAATTTTCTCTCTATCACTATGTAGTTTTAGGATTGATGTACTTCCTGTATAGATATCTTCAACTGTTCTAACATAAGATTAACTTATTTATTTCGAGGGGCTTCCATTACATACACACGCATATATATATATATATATATATATATATATATATATATATATATATATATATATATATATAGATATATATAGATATATATATGCGTGTGTGTGTGTATGTAATGAAAGCCCTTCGAAATAAATAGGTTAATCTTATGTTAGAACACTTGAAGATATATATATATATATATATATATATATATATATATATATATATATATATATATATATATATATGTGTGTGTGTGTGTGTGTGTGTATTTATGTATACATATTTATACATCATCATAATCATCTACCAATCCTATTGACGCTAAGAACCTCTGTTGGATTTCGCCAGTCGTCTCTATCTTCATATTTTATTTAAATCAATACTTTTCCATTCATCATCACCTGCTTCACGCTTCTTAGTTCTCAACCATGTAGGCCTGGGTCTTCCAACTCTTCTAGTACCTTGTGGAGACCAGTTAAAAGTTAGATGAACTAATCTCTCTTGGGAGTACGGAGAGCATGCCCAAACCATCTCCATCTACCCCTCATCATGATCTTATCCACTTATGACACTCAAGTAATCTCTCGTATAGTTTCATTTCTGATCCTGTCCTGCCATTTAACTCCTAATATCTTTCTGAGGGATTTGTTATCAAATCTACTAAATCTATTGGAGATTGTTTCACTGTCATACCAGGACTTTGTAACACCTATCTCCCTAAACTTATATATAGTCTGATTTTTATATGTATTATCAGGCGATTTGATTTCCAAAATTTACTTAACCTAGCCATTGTCTGTTTTACTTTTTTCCATCTTTCACTTAACTCCAATTCTAAAGACCCTGTATAAGAGATATAGCTCCTAGATATTTAAATGATCCTACCTCATTGATCCTGTATGTGTGTATACTGTATTTATGGTGTACATATATATCTACAAACATATTCTTA
>NC_090733.1:162289699-162294699 GCF_036898095.1 Palaemon carinicauda | reverse complement strand
TTGTTATTATTATTATTATTATTATTATTATTATTATTATTATTATTATTATTATTATTATTATTGTCACCCTAAAGGTTGTACGTAATTTACTGTTTGTTTTATTGTTATTGTTACTATTATCCCTATCATGCTCCCGATTGCATACCGAAGGTCAGGTTTATTTTTCGTACTGTATAAAAATATCTGTGAATGTAACAGATATCTAAAAAAACGATAATTAATATGAGAGCTGTTTTGAAATCTATTGCTATTAAAATTTATTCATTGAAGACAGTAAAGATGTCTTCATTAGGATTATACAATTTCACCATTTATAATCGGAAAATCTTACTTAATTGTTGCTAAAGTTCGTGTTTGTTAATTGCCTTTAGAACCTACTTGTTGTTGTTGTTGTTGTTGTTGATGGGTTCTTGGGCTTTTTTTGACCGGCCACGGGCTATTGCTATAAAAGCAGCCCGACAATGCTTTGGCTTATTGTATCGTCATGTATTATACATACTATTATATGTGTATAGATCTCATACTAGCATATGCATAAATGTAAGTCTATGTTGCTTTTTTGTGCATATATTAGCGTGTTTAGGCTTATCTCTGCGTTTTTTGTGTAATTTTATACCCACAAAATGGCATGTGCATCTACATTTCGAGTGTATACCTACAGAATTGTATGCGTAATTATAGTTTTTTGTATACACACTGTATTGCGTGTGTATTTGTATTTTGGCCATAAATACATAAAATTACAAGTATTTGTAATTTCGCGCATACACACTTAAGGGATAGTGTATTTATATTTTTCACATACAAAATTATTTATTTGTATTTTTGCGCGCATACACACAAAGGGACTTGTGTATTTGTATGCTGCACATACTCACATAACATGACTCATGTGTTTGTATTATAAGTTTGTTTTTCGGAATAAAATCCGCCATATCGCGAGATTAATTTGTTTACTAACATCTGACAAACGATGAAATTCCTCCTCTGTAAAAATAGGTTATGAAATTTTACAAAAATAAAGAAAAAAAGATACATAATATATACACGTTTTGATTTCGTTTGAAAATCATTGTCGTTATGATACTAATCCGGAGGGATTATAAGCTCAACTCATCCCATTTGAAATTCTAACGAGAGGGCCATTGGAGTGCTATTTTCAAAAAGAGATTTGCCCCTTTTTTATTTAAAACTGTTTTTCCGGGCTACTGACGGTGCACAAGTGGTAGTTACACGCCCCGTCGCTGTAAATATTTTAGAAAATAAAGGAATGTTTTAGAATTAGGAATTGGAATAATGAATGATGATTATTTTTAGTCATAAATGTCAAAGCTGACTTTGGTTATATTTTTTTCCATAATACAAAACAGATTAATTTTGTTTCTTATGTGTAATGTGATCTTCAATTTGTAGGCTCTGTAATTTCTTGGGCATTCAGTCATAAGGGTATTAATCGACCCTCTATGATAAAGAGAAATTGTCAGCTATATATATATATATATATATATATATATATATATATATATATATAATATATATATATATATATATATATATATACATATATATGTGTATGTGTGTAAATTATGAATATATATAGATATATGTATCTTCCCTGTCCCGCTCAGTGGGAGAGGTAATAGTCATACCCTGGCGAGAGGGGGTTCCCCGAGAGGTACATTCATAAACCACTCTCCCACAATTAGCTGAACCAGTGTGTTGTACAGGTATTTAAGAAAGGGGATGGGAGGCTGGAACGGTTGAGTGTGTGTGTGTATCTATATAAATATTTAGATGTCATTTTTGACAGCTCGGGTACACTAGTATATAAAGAATAAGCAACAAGTTAGTTTGCCCCATTTTTCACCAAGTGCTGCTTTACAGGTTTGCTATTACTTTTACTGTAATTGGTACCTCCTCTATAGGTTATGTTTTCGAGTCGGTTCATTTATTTATTTATTCATCTGTGGAAAGCATTACTTTTTATTCATTTATTAATTTTTCTGTTTGTGGACATGATTACCTCAAATCTATTCGACGACTTTTGACGAAATTTTCACCACTGCTCTGAATAGATATTACGTCATGGACGACCGCAATGAATTTTAGAGATGGTCTAGATCCGTATCCGGATTCTAGATCCTGATTTGCATTTTTTGGCATTGTAAACATAACGTTAAAACGAAAAGACGGATTTTCACGAAAATTTCACCACAGATAGATCTTAGGCCATGGACGACTTCATTAACTTTTGGAGTTTATCAGGATTCTAGATCCGGATTTGAATTTTTCATAATTTTAACGATTACGTCAAAACACATTGACACTGGATTTTCACTAAATTTTAACCATGGATAGATATTATGCATCGAAATAAAGCATGGAAATTGGGAGGGGCTACGGATGAAGATGATGATTCTGGATCAACATTGCTCTTTTCACCATCTACTCTACAGCCAACATATGAAAAGTGGGAGGCGATGTCCGTAGACTTTAGTTAAATGTTGGCAGTATTTATTGGCGAAGGTCTGAAATCTCTGATTGCTCTTGTTGTTAGGTTATAGATTTACCGGTATCTCATTTCTTCATAATAAAATTATTTACTAACTTTCTTAAACTCATTTAAAGTGAAATTTCAAGCTATAATTTGCTTACATTTGATAATTATGGCTCTTGACTGGCTTCCTTGCCCCGGCGACTGGGATTATGGCCAAAATTAGATGCGATTATTCATGCTTTCTGTGGCTATGCCGTGCTTGTAGTTTTACTTTCATTGCTTATTATTATTATTATTATTATTATTATTATTATTATTATTATTATTATTATTATTATTATTGTCTAAAGAGGAGTTTCAGATTAATTAAAAAGATATCTCTAGGCTCTTGAATGTATGCTATTAATATTTTTCTTATTCTTCCAATTACCTCTTTTTAATTGTTAATCTCTTAAGTGGCCGAATTTATTGTTAGCTTTTGGTAGCTGGGTGCAACATGCATTTGCTTAAAATCCAGGTGGACATATAACGAAGGATGTTTAATAACCTGTTGAGTTCAAATTCCCCTACGTCCTATTGTACTCAAGTACAAAGCCATTTTTTTTATTGCTTTCTTTGTATGTTCATTTATTATCCATTTATTCACTTCATGAAAATGCACTTTTACTCTTTTTATATTGTGTATTGTTCCGTCTTTTACACATTTTCTATTTTAATTGTTCCGTTTTTTACTCATAATCTGTTGTGTTCTGCTCGTGTGTGTGTGTTTTTTTTCACGTAAACATTAATTTTCGTAAAGGATTGGAGTTTATATATTTTTATATTTTTTTTTTCGAAATAACATTTAAAAACTAAAGAATTTTCATAATCTTGGTGATCGTCATCTATACAATTGAACTATAAATCAAATAAGGCTATCCCCTTCTCTGCAGTAATCTACCTATGGGAGAATGGGTGTTTGATTCACCAATGTATTTTTGCAATATAGCGTTACTAGATCCGAAGGAGAGTGCAACCCAGCCACTGAGGGGGCCCAAGCCAGCCTCAACTTGATGCCGGGCCCGGGTAAATGGGGAGGGTTGGCGGCTGGAAAGGCATCTGGCCATGAAAAATTAGCCAAAACCAATATGGCTAGTGAACACTGTGAGAGGGAACGAGAAGGAGAGGGAGACCAAAGTGAAGTTGGATGGACTGTATCAAGGATAACCTTCGATCAAATGGATTAACCGGTGATGAAGTGTGGGACAGAGGTAGATGGAGAACACTGGCCAAAAACATCGACCCCACATAAAAGTGGGAAAAGATGCAGACGAAGAAGATAGCGTTACTAAAATGGACGATGGGGAGGGAGGGAGGAGGGCTTGGGAAAAACCTGTTAAGGGGAGAAGATCAAGAGGAAGGCACAGAATTAATGCAAGATAAGGTGAAGGATGATATGGAGAGAAGAGGTTTGGTGCAAGAGGATGCCTTTGATAGAAGGCAATGGAGCGGGCGTATCAGGCAACCGACCCCTCAATGTAGGGATAACGGTGGTAAAAAAATTACCATCATAGATTTATTTAATCTCAAGTGTTATGATGTAAAATAGAAATTGTCATAGAATGAATTGGACAACATTTTGTTTTATCCATCACTTGTCTGTCTTCTCTTACATTCTTTTTTTTTCATTTCTAACACCTTTATTTTTCGTTCTTCTCTATCTTTCTCTTCCTAACCCTTCCCCCATGATGATATATCAGTTCTCTCTCTCTCTCTCTCTCTCTCTCTCTCTCTCTCTCTCTCTCTCTCTGTTTTTGACCATACATACCCAGAAATACATAAGAGGGCTAATGACGATCGTTATTAGGTATTCAGGGACCTATGTATGAACAGCATTTGCCCACCAGCAACTCGGCGTTGCGGTTGCCATTAGCGAATGTAAATTGTATGACTTTCTACCGCAATTTTATGACAATTACGGGAAAGATACGACCTTGGAGCTCTATTAATGCCGTGCTTGATCCCATGTGATCCGTTTAATGTCCGTCCGTTATCCCGTAACGTCCAAAACGGAACGTAACGGATTGTAACGATCACATTACAGTTACTCGTTTTTGGATATCTTTGGCAGTCATGATGTGATGGTTGCCAGTTCGGCTTATGAGTCTCATTTTCAGTATTGTGAGTTAATGACGTCATTAACCCCCATTAATCCTGAAGTCATTAATTCTCTGCTGCATTTTTGTTTTGATAAAAACACTAAAGGGACCAGTATTTCTCCTTGTAGAACATATTTCTTCATGTTACCCAGTTAATCATGTCTCTTTGTTTATGTAAGCACGATTAATATTACTCTGTAATCATTTAATTTAGACGAGAATTTCACAGTAATAATGATGATAATAATGTCCCTCATTTTAGACTCCCTTCTGGCGAATAAGTGCCAATAGCCATTAAATGGTTATTTAACTCTACGGGTCATTATCTCCTGAATTCACTAAATGCAGAGTTGATTGTAATC
>NC_090733.1:162259699-162284699 GCF_036898095.1 Palaemon carinicauda | reverse complement strand
ATCATTATGTAGTTTTAGGATTGATGTACTTCCTGTATATATATCTTCAACTGTTCTAACATCAGATTAACCTATTTCTTTCGAAGGGCTTTCATTACATACACACACGCATATATATATATATATATATATATATATATGCGTGTGTGTATGTAATGAAAGCCCTTCGAAAGAAATAGGTTACTCACATATTAGAACAGTTGAAGATATGTATATATATATATATATATATATATATATATATATATATATATATGTGTGTATATATATATATATATATATATATATATATATATATATATATGTAAATATATGTATATATACATATATATATATATATATATATATACATACATATATATATATATATATTATATATATATGTGTGTGTGTATTTATGTATACATATTTATACATCATCATCATCATCATCTACCACTCCTATTGACGCAAAGAACCTCTTGGATTTCGCCAGTCGTCTCTATCTTCAGCTAATACTTTTCCATTCATCATCACCTACTTCGCGCATCTTAGTCCTCAGCCTTGTAGGCCTGGGTCTTCCAACTCTTCTAGTGCTTTGTGGAGACCAGTTAAAAGTCGGATAAACTAATCTCTCTTGGGAGTACGGAGAGCATGCCCAAACCATCTCCATCTACCCCTCATCATGATCTTATCCACATATGACACTCGAGTAATCTCTCGTATAGTTTAATTTCTGAACCTGTCCTGCCATTTAACTCCCAATATCTTTCTGAGGGATTTGTTTTCAATCTAATAAATCTATTGGAGATTGTTTCATTGTCATACCACGACTTTGTAACACCTATCTCCCTAAACTTATATATAGTCTGATTTTTATATGTTATTCCAGACGATTTGATTTCCAAAATTTACTTAACCTAGCCATTGTCTGTATTGCTTTTTTCAATCTTTCACTTTACTCCAATTCTAAAGACCCTCTATAAGAGATATAGCTCCTAGATATTTAAATGATCCTACCTCATTGATCCTGTATGTGTGTATACTTTATTTATGGTGTACATATATATTTACAAACATATTCTTAATTGTTGTTATTATTATTAGCTAAGCTACACCAATAGTTGAAAAAGAATAATGCTATAAGCCCAAGGGCTGCAACGGGGAAAATAAAGAAATAAAGAAATTGATAAAGTACATGAGAAGTAATATATAATTAATATAGAATTATAACTTACGATCAGTAACAACGTTGAAATTGACCCGTCTGTAACCTCTGTGGAGAGAAAGAGAGATGGTTCAATATAGAGACATTTGCTGCAAGTTTGAACTTTTGAAGTTCCACCGATATAACTGCTCGATTAGGAAGATCCTTCCACTATCTGGTCATGGGTGGAATAAAACTTTAACTGTGATGTATTGAGCCTTATGATGGAGAAGGCATGACTGTCAGAATTAACTGTATGCCTGCTACTGAGTTCAAGATAGAACTGTCTGGGTAGATCTGAATGCTAAAGATAGTCAGAATTGTTAAAATTTTTGTCAACATGCATAAAGAACTAACTGAACGACGGTGCCAGAGATAAATATCTAGATCAGGGATAAGAAAGTTCTTGCCCAACAAATTGTAATGAGAGTCAGCAGCTGAAGATCAGAAATGAGAACAATACTGAAACTGGGTACAATGAAAGACTTAAAACACTTCTTTAGAAAAGAGTGATCGCCGAAAATCCTAAAATACTTTCTCATAGGCTTTTTTATGAAATTGAACAAGAAACAGGCCAAATGTGTTTCTCAAAAGATATGAGAAAATTCCGATTGAGAAAGGAGTTAGACAGGGAGACCCCACCTCTCCTAGATTATTCACAGTATGCCTAGAAGAAGTTTTTGAGAAATTATATAAGGAAATTATAGAAATTAACATTAATGGGGTATACCTTAACATCGTAGGATTTGCAGATGACATAGTTTCTGTTTAGTGAATCATTGGATGAATTGCAAAAGATGATAAAAGATTTGGATAGAGAAAGATGAAAAGTAGGACTGAACGTGAACCCGAGTAAAACCAAGATAATTTTTAAAGAGACTGCAGAGAGACAACAAATAAGGGTCATGGAAATTGTTAATGAATATACATACTTAGGACCGACAGTATGTATTTCCCCGGGACTTGAAACCGATATTAAAAGAATGATACGCATGGAATGGAGAGCTTTTAGTAAACAAAATGCGATGATGAAAATTACAGCGCCACTTTATCTAAAAAGAAAAATTATTTAAGTTCCTACCAGTATTAAATGATGCAGCAGAAACTTAGAACCTTACTAAAGCCTTAGAACATAACCTAGATATAACACGGAGAGATGTTGAAAGAATAATGATAGAAAATAACACTAATGTACATAAAAAAGAGCAACATGGATACGAGAACAAGCTAAAGTAGAAGATATTCTTACAACATGTAAGAAAAATAAATGGACATAGGTAGGACATATAATGAGAATGACAGATTATAGATGGACAAGAAGAATAACAGAATGAGTCCCTAGAGATTGCAAACGAAGTAGGGAAGGAATAGAAGATGATGGATTAATAAGCTAAGAACATTTTATTATTATTATTACTATTATTATTACTAGCCAAACTACAACCCTAGTTGGAAAAGCAAGATGTTATAAGCCCAAGGGCTCCAACAGGGAAAAATAGCTCAGTGAGGAAAGGAAATAAGGAAATAAATAAATGATGAGAATAAATTAACAATAAATCATTCTAAAAAAAGTAACAACGTCAAAACAGATATGTCCTATATAAACTATAAGAAGACTCATGTCAGCCTGGTCTAAATGAAAGCATTTGCTCCAACTTTGAACTTATGAAGTTCTACTGATTCAACTACCCGATTAGGAAGATCATTCCACAACTTGGTAACAGCTGGAATAAAACTTCTAGAATACTGTGTAGTATTGAGCCTCAAGATTGAGAAGGCCAGGCTATTAGAATTACCTGCCTGCCTAGTATTACGAACAGGATAGAATTGTCCAGGGAGATCTGAATGTAAAGGATGGTCAGAGTTATGAAAAATCTTATGCAAAATGCTTAATGAACTAATTGAACGATGGTGCCAAAGATTAATATCTAGATCAGGAATAAGAATTAAGATGAGAATCAGCAGCTGAATACCAGACAGGAGAACAATACTCAAAACAAGGTAAAATGAAAGAATTAAAACACTTCAGAATAGATTGATCACCGGAAATCTTGTAAGACTCTCAACAAGCCAATTTTTTTTTTTGCAATTAAAGAAGATGCAGACCTAATATGTTTCTCAAAAGTAAATTTGCTGTCGAGAATCACATCTAAAATTTTAAAAGTCATACAAATTTAAAGAAACATTATTAATTCTGAGATCCGGATGCTGAGGAGCCACCGTCCTTGACCTACTTGCAATCATACTTTGAGTTTTGTTAGGATTCAACTTCATACCCCATAATTTGCACCATGCACTAATTTTAGCTGAATCTCTATTAAGGGATTCACCAACCCCAGATCTACATTCAGGGGATGGAATTGATGTAAAGAGAGTAGCATCATCTGCATATGCAACAAGCTTGTTTTCTAGGCCAAACCACATGTCATGTGTATATAGTATGAAAAGTAATGGGCCAAAAACACTACCCTGTGGAACACCGGATATCACATTCCTATACTCACTATGGTGCCCATCAACAACAACTCTTTGAGATCTATTATTTAAAAAATCAATAATAATGCTAAGAAACGACCCACCCACTCCCAACTGTTTCAGTTTGAAAACAAGGGCCTCATGATTAACACGGTCAAAGGCAGCACTAAAATCAAGGGCAATCATACGAACTTCCTGACCACAATCAAGGGATTTCTGTACAGCATTGGAGATTGTAAGAAGGGCATCACATGCTCCAAGGCCTTTACGAAAACCAAATTGCAAACTAGGGCATAGATGATTACCTTCAGCAAACCTATTAAGACGTTTGTCGGTAAACACTGGCATTGAATGACCGGCATAAACAGACGGGAATGGAAGGACATATCTGAGGCCTTTGTCGTGCAGTTGACTAATAACGGCTGATGATGATGATAAATACACACATGTAAACTACTGGGAACCTTAAACCTTAGTGCCATCCAGTTACCTTTCCATTTTCTTTCGTTTATCTTCCTTTATTTTCAAATGGATTCCTAAATGTTTTTTATTTTCAAATGGATTCCTAAATGTTTTATGACTACTAATTGAGTATAATTAATTAAATTGTAAAAGCACTTTAATTTTATCTTATTTTCATTTTATCTATTTATCCGTTAGTAAAAATGATAATCGTTGTTCTATATTAAACATTTCGCATTGTTGCCATTTATGTGTGGTATTTTAGTGATCTGTATCATATATGCCAAGAGAGAGAGAGAGAGAGAGAGAGAGAGAGAGAGAGAGAGAGAGAGAGAGAGAGAGAGAGGGTGAGTTATGAATCCGTCGATTCATTACATAATTCAAAGGCATTTATGCGTATAATGTGTACGTCTTATTTACAATAGTGCATTGTATTAATGTTCATAATAGAACATGCACAAATAAATTTGCTTATAATTATGTGCATATGTAAACAGTATATTTGCCGATGAAAAATGCACCGATTTCCTGATATTAACAACCAAACCCTATGCTGTACGAATGCTAAAAGATGAAGCAGGAACAGAGAAGTCCGCACCAAAACGTAACCTTTCCAATGTTGGTGTGGAAACAGATAGCAAACGCAATTTAAAAATATGGTTCCTCCCACCAGCTTTTGACAGATCGTAATCTACCAAATATTTAAGTTAAAAATATTGTCGGAATTTGCATCTATTTCCGCAATTATCAAATGTTGAGCGCTTTATACGCGCGAAAAATATATTTTTATTACAAGGGCTTTCGGCGCGATATTTATGCATTGCTTTATTAATTTCGAATTGGAATGTGCCGATCCGGTGTGGGCTTTGTTTGGGACACCCGGGTTTTTTCCAAAATCTCTGGGTTTGTTGCATTCGTTAAACTTATAACTTGCGGCTTTGCAGCTTTAGTTGCAAACAATCTCCGTGCATTCACACCATAACGAGTGACGGGCTGACGCGCGCACGAACGCACGCACGCATGATATCCATTCACGTATAATTCCATGTTTTTCATTTCGATCAGAATTATGATTTGATTGTTTTGCGTCATCGAAGGGCGTGAAAGGGATTGTATTATTATTATTATTGTTATTATTGTAATTATTATTATTGTTATTATTATTATTATTATTATTATTATTTACTGATGTATTTGATTCTGTTGCTAAGGAAAAAACAGTTTTATTAATTCTAGTTACATTTTTGTGTGAAGTTGTATGCTGAAGCAATGTATTAGTCTGTACATTCATGAAATGTGTTTTGGGTTTACGTATTGATGTTATGGGACTGGAATTTTATCTGACATGATCGGTGAATTAAGACTGTTCCTATTCCATATACATACACACACACACACACACACATATATATATATATATATATATATATATATATATGTGTGTGTGTGTATATATATATATATATATATATATATATATATATATATATATAGATCCATATAAACTGTATACATATAGTAAGAGTGTACAGTATATATATATATATATATATATATATATATATATATATATATATATATATATATATATATATATATGTATGTGTATATATATATATATATATATATATATATATATATATATATATACAGTGTGTTTTATCTTGGGATGGTCAACACCATTTAGATTAGAATTAATAAATAGAGTTTTTTAATTGAAGTAGAAATATTGGCTTTTGTTATATTTTCTGTGATTTTGAGGTTATTTTCCGCCATTGTCTGTAAATTACCTCGATCAATACTTTCGTATCTTTGCTTTCTGATCCCTTTTGTTTTATGTTTTTATTTCTTGTTTCTCCCTCTTTGCTCCCTCTTCTTAGCACATCACTCAAGATCATTATCGTTAGTATCCCTTTATTTTATTCTATTTCCTGTCTTTTCTTTGCTTATATTTCCTTTTAGTCTCTGTAGAGTTCTCCCTTCTTGCATTCCATGCCTTGATTTAGACTCTCTCTCTCTCTCTCTCTCTCTCTCTCTCTCTCTCTCTCTCTCTCTCTCTCTCTCTCTCTCTCTCTCTCTCTCTCTCTCTCTCCTTAAACAGAAAAGCGTCTTAACTCCCGCCAAAGCAACAAAATATAACCTTTTTATTTCATTCCTGGAGATATGAGAGCATCCAGGCGGCGCTGACCAATGCCTCGCTATTATTTTGAAAAGGAATCAGTTCCCGGAATTTTGGAGGAAATTCCAGCTATAAATGATTACAGGTGTTGTGAAAGATAAGGAAGGTCCTTATTTGGCTACTTAGGAATATTTTTTTTTCGTTTCTTTTCATACGGCCAAATTTCTTATTTAAGGGGCGAGATCGCTAGCCGAATCCTCTATTGAAGGGGTGAGATTGCTTGCCACTCATTGCTAGCCACGTAACCTTTCTCTTGACTTGAGCAGATGGACTTTTTAGTAGTAGGTTGGGAGCGATTCCAGACCTACCAAACATGGGTTTAAGTGGGGCATCACTTAGCCACATGCACGTGTTGGCTAGTTTTACCTTCAAAAGGTGGACGGTGGAGTTGCTACATCCCAATGTAAACACTGATATAAAGAATCGGGGAAAACAGAAGCAAGAAAAGATTTCCTATCCATCAAAGAAGGATTATTTATTTCCTCCATTGAGTGTTGTTCTTCCCGTTAGAAGGGTAAAATGTGCGTATGCCTTGCAACCTCATCCCGTGCAAAGACTGCCTGTGTATAGCAAGTCCTGGCAATCTAAATCTGACAACTTAGGGGATAATTCTAGTAACTAAACGCATACAAATTAAACACTTATCAGTAATGGCTAAAGTTACTAGAAATATAGTGAGACTTGAAACACGAAATACTGGAATTATTAATCAAATACTCAGATCTCAAAAAGCTGTAGGTCTTAATGTAAGACCTTTTGCATATTGTTTGTTTGTTTGCATAGCCCCAGTTGTTGCTATCGACTCTGTTTGCATTTAGCGTAGTGCTGTCTGTGCATATCATGCAGTGCACTGTTGACATTAAGAGTATTTATAGAGGGGGTTTCCTCCCCTCTAGGCGTCCAATTGCAACACCGCACACAATGATCTCCCCGGTCCCAGCAGAAATTCATAAGTTCATAATACATAAATAAATAAATATATATATACACATATATACATATATACATACATATATATATATATATATATATATATATATATACATATATACATATATATATATATATATATATATATATATATATACATATATACACATTCATACATACATATATATATACACATATATATATAACTAAATATATATATATATATATATATATATATATATATATATATATATGTATATATATATACATATACATATATATATATATATATATATATATATATATATATATATATATATATATTTACTAAGCATGTCGACATGAGTAAGATTTTACTCGTTTTTTCTTTGATTAGCCTTATCTAGTTTACAAGTTTTATCTATCCTATTTTTTTCAATGTTATCTCTTTTATGATTTATTCACTACTAGTCCTTTCAATTTCAAGCCCGTGATCTTAGGGCATTCTGCTTTTCCAACGAAATTGCAGCTTAACTTGCAATGATAATAAAATTATTTTTTTTATTATAATTGTCACCCTAAAGGTTGTACGTAATTTACTGTTTGTTTTATTGTTATTGTTACTACTATCCCTGTCATGCTCCCGATTGCATACCGAAGTTCAGATTTATTTTTCGTTCTGCATAAAAATATCTGTGAATGTAACAGATATCTAAAGAAACGATAATTAATATGAGAGCCGTTTTGAAATCTATTGCTATTAAAATTCACTCATTGAAGACAGTAAAGATGTCTTCATTAGGATTATACAATTTCACCATTTATAATCGGAAAATCTTACTTAATTGTTGCTAAAGTTCGTGTTTGTTAATTGCCTTTAGAACCTACTTGTTGTTGTTGTTGTTGTTGTTGTTGTTGTTGTTGATGGGGTCTTGGGCTTTTTTTTTGACCGGCCACGGGCTATTACTATAAAAGCAGCCCGACGATGCTTTGGCTTATTTTATTGTCATGTATTATACATACTAGCATATGTGTATAGATCTCATACTAGCATATGCATAGATGTAAGTCTATATTGCTTTTTTTTTTTTTTGTACATATATTAGCGTGTTTAGGCTTATCTCTGCGTTTTTTGTGTAATTTTATACCCACAAAATGGCATGTGCATCTACATTTCGAGTGTATACCTACAAAATTGTATGCCTAATTATAGTTTGTTGTATACACACTGTATTGCGTATGTATTTGTATTTTGGCCATAAATACATAAAATTACACGTATTTCTATCTTTGCGGTTACACACAAAAGGAATATTGTATTTTATATTTTTGCACATACAAAATTCATTATTTGTATTTTTGCTCATACACACAAAAGGACTTGTGTATTTGTATGCTGTGCATACTCACGTAACATGACTCATGTGTTTGTATTATAAGTTTGTTTTTCGGAATAAAATCCGCCATATCGCGAGATTAATTTGTTTACTAACATCTGACAAACGATGAAATTCCTCCTCTGTAAAAATAGGTTATGAATTTTTACAAAAATAAAAAAAAGATACATATTAAATACACGTTTTGATTTCGTTTGAAAATCATTGTCGTTATGATACTAATCCGGAGGGATTATAAGCTCAACTCATCCCATTTGAAATTTTAACGAGAGGGCCATTGGAGTGCTATTTTCAAAAAGAGATTTGGCCCCTTTTTTATTTAAAACTGTTTTTCCGGGCTACTGACGGTGCACAAGAGGTAGTTACACGCCCCGTCGCTGTAAATATTTTAGAAAATAAAGGAATGTTTTAGAATTAGGAATTGGAATAATGAATGATGATTATTTTTAGTCATAAATGTCAAAGCCGACTTTGGATATATTTTTTTCCGTAATACAAAACAGATGAATTTTATTTCTTATGTGTAATGTGATCTTCAGTTTGTACGCTCTTTAATTTCTTGGGCATTCAGTCATAAGGGTATTAATCGACCCTATTTGTTAAAGAGCAAGTGTCAGCTATATTTGAATATATATATATATATATATATATATATATATATATATATATATATATATATATACATATATATATATATATATACATATATATACATATATATATATATATATATATATATATATATATATATATATATATATATATGTATGTGTACATATATATACATATATATGTGCATGCCTTTAAATTATGAATATATATATATATATATATATATATATATATATATATATATATATATATATATATATATATATATATATATATATTGTCCCGCTCAGTGGGAGAGGGAATAGTCATTCCCTGGCGAGAGGGGGTTCCCGAGAGGTACATTCATAAACTACTCTCTCCCACAATTAGCTGAACCAGTGTGTTGTACAGGTATTTAAGAAAGGGGATGGGAGGCTGGAACGGTTGAGTGTGTGTGTGTGTGTGTATCTATATAAATATTTAGATGTCATTTTTGACAGCTCGGGTACACTAGCATATAAAGAATAAGCAACAAGTTGGTTTGCCCCATTCTTCACCAAGTGCTGCTTTACTGGTTTACTATTACTTTTACTGTACTTGTTACCTCCTCCAAAGAGGTTATGTTTTCGAGTCGGTTCATTTATTTATTTATTCATCTGTGGAAAGCATTATTTTTTATTCATTTATTAATTTTTTTGTTTGTGGACATGATTACCTCAAATCTATTCAACGAATTTTGACGAAATTCTCACCACAGCTCTGATAGATATTACGTCATGGACGACCCCAATAAATTTTAGAGATGGTCTGGATCCGGATCCGGATTCTAGATCCTGATTTGCATTTTTGACATTGTAAACATAACGTTAAAACGAAAAGACGGATTTTTACGAAAATTTCACCACAGATAGATCTTAGGCCATGGACGACTTCATTAACTTTTGGAGTTTATCAGGATTCTAGATCCGGATTTGAATAGTTCATAATTTTAACGATTACGTCAAAACAAATTGACACTGGATTTTCACTAAATTTTAACCATGGATAGATATTATGCATCGAAAGAAAGCATGAAAATTGGGAGGGGCAACAGATCAACATTGCACTTTTAACCATCTACTCTACAGTCAACATATGAAAAGTGGGAGGCGATGTCCGTAGACTTTAGTTAAATGTTGGCAGTATTTATTGGCCTAGGTCTGAAATCTCTGATTGCTCTTGTTGTCGATATATTGTAGATTTACCGGTATCTCATTTCTTCATAATGAAATTATTTACTAACTTTCTTAAACTCATTTAAAGTGAAATTTCAAGCTATGATTTGCTTACATTTGATGATTATGGCTCCTGACTGGCTTCCTTGCCCCGGCGGCTGGGATTATGGCCAAAATTAGATGCGACTAATCATGCTTACTGTGGCTCTGCCGTGCTTGTAGTTTTACTTCCATTGCTTATTATTATTATTATTATTATTATTATTATTATTATTATTATTATTATTATTATTATTGTCTAAAGAGGGGTTTCAGATTAATTAAAAAGATAACTCTAGGCACTTTAATGGATGCTATCAATACTTTTCTTATTCTCCCAATTACCTCTTTTTAATTGTTAATCTCTTAAGTGACCGAATTATGTGTTAGCTTTTGGTAACTGGGTGCAACATGCATTTGCTTAAAATCAACATGGACATATAACGAAGGATGTTTAATAACCTGTTGAGTTCAAATTCCCCTACGTCCTATTGTACTCGAGTACAAAGCCATTTGTTATTGCTTTCTTTGTATGTTCATTTATTATCTATATATTCACTCCATGAAAACGCACTTTTTCTAATTTTATATTGTGTATTGTTCCGTCTTTTACTTATTTTCTGTTTGAATTGTTCCGTTTTTTACTCATAATCATGTGAACTATAAATCAAACAAGGCTACCCCCCTCTATGCCGTAATCTACCTATGGGAGAATGGGTGCTTGATCCACACATCCATTTTTGCAATATAGCGTTACTAGGTCCGAAGGAGAGTGGAACCCAGCCACTGAGGAGGCCCAAGCCAGCCTCAACTTGATGCCGGGCCCGGGTAAATGGGGAGGGTTGGCGGCAGGAAAGGCATCTGGCCATGAAAAATTAGACAAAACCAATATGGCCAGTGAAGATTGTGAGAGGGAACGAGAAGGAGAGGGAAACCAAAGTGAAGTTGGATGGACTGTATCAAGGATGACCTTCGATCAAAGGGATGAAGTGTGGGACAGAGGTAGATGGAGAACACTGGCCAGAAACATCGACCCCGCATAAAAGTGGAAAAAGATGCAGACAAAGAAGATAGCGTTGCTAAAATGGACGGTGGGGAGGGAGTGAGGAGGGCTTGGGAAAAACCTGTTAAGAGAAGATCAAGAGGAAGGCACATAATTAATGCAAGATAAGTTGAAGGATGATATGGAGAGAAGAGGTTTGGTGGGAGAGGATGCCTTTGATAGAAGGCAATGGAGAGGGCGCGTCAGGCAACCGACCCCTTAATGTAGGGATAACGGTGGGTAATAAGTTACCAGGACATATTTATCTTATCTCGAGTGTTGTGGCGTAAAATAGAAATTGACACAGAATGAATTGGACAACCTTTTTTTTTTATCCATCACCTTCCTGTCTACACTTATATTCTTTTTTATTTTTATCCCCGTACTTTATTTTTCCTTTATTTCTCTCTTTCTTTCCCAACCCTCTCCCATGATAATATATGAGTACTGGTAACTACTTGACGACATTGCAAATTCCGATTTGCCATTAATAATAGCTATTTAGTATAAAGTTTCATATTGAGGTTCAAAAAGATTTTTAAAAATACGCCATGAAAATTATCTGATCTCTCTCTCTCTCTCTCTCTCTCTCTCTCTCTCTCCTCTCTCTCTCTCTCTCTCTGTTTTTGACCATATATACCCAGAAATACATAAGAGGGCTAATGACGATCGTTATTAGGTATTCAGGGACCTATGTATGAACAGCATTTCCCCACCAGCAACTCGGCGTTGCGGTTGCCATTAGCGAATGTAAATTGTATGACTTTCTACAGCAATTTTATGACAATTACGGGAAAGATACGACCTTGGAGCTCTATTATTGCCGTGCTTGATCCCATGTGATCCGTTTAATGTCCGTCCGTTATCCCGTAACGTCCAAAACGGAACGTAACGGATTGTAACGATCACATTGAAGTTACTCGTTTCTGGATATCTTTGGCAGTCATGATGTGATGGTTGCCAGTTCGGCTTATGAGTCTCATTTTCAGTATTGTGAGTTAATGACGTCATTAACCCCCATTAATCCTGAAGTCATTAATTCTCTGCTGCATTTTTGTTTTGATAAAAACACTAAAGGGACCAGTATTTCTCCTTGTAGAACATTTTTCTTTATGTTACCCGGTTAATCATGTCTCCTTGTTTATGTAAGCACGATTAATATTACTCTGTAATCATTTGATTTAGACGAGAATTTCACAGTAATAATGATGATGATAATGTCCCTCATTTTAGACTCCCTTCTGGCGAATAAGTGCCAATAGCCATTAAATGGTTATTTAACTCTACGGGTCATTATCTCCTGAATTCACTAAATGCAGAGTTGATTGTAATCTATTGAATCTAAACGATATTCGAAAAAGGTGGACGCTCTAAATTAATAATTGAGTAATAAAGTCAAAGTTCATCAGTGCGAGGCACTTTGATACGCATTATATTATTTGCTTAACGATTGATTGGGGTTTTTTTAATATCTCATAAGGAGATATAAAACGTTTCTTTCAAGTTCAGGAGAAGCTTAAGAAGGACTCATGTTTATTTGTGATCTGAAAACGTTTCCTTTAAGTTCACGAGAAGCTTAAGAAGGACTTATGTTTATTAGTGATCTGTCTGCGTTTGCTAATTCCCGTGTACTTGATTTCTAATTTCAAAATGTTCATTTATTCATTATGATTATGTGATGTACCTATTCTTAGATCCTGATATCCTTTGAAATATGATCTAAAATTATACCAAGGATCTGTTGCTTCAGTACCAACATCATTTCTCTATTGCTCTATCCTTCATTTCATTTATACCTTCATAACCTTACATTGGCTCAAGTTTAATCTGAAGTGTATCATCTTACAATCACAAACCATTTCTCTAGTCTTGTCCATTTCTTTTCACTATTATCAGGCAGTATCTTTCCATATGCAAATATTTCCTGGTCCAAACACCAGTCTCAGTCCTTTTTCAATACCATAACTTTTCACTTAAATCTCCTAGTTTTTCCTCAGACTTCTCCAACACTCCATTCATAAAGATATTTTCTTGTTATGGAAACATAACATACCTTTGTCTCATTCGCCAATTCACACCAAATCCAGTCACTCGCCCACTTGCAACTTCCGAATATATCCTTCTCTTCTATCCTAAAAACTTTTTTTTCCTTTTTTGCTGTTTCCCATTTTACACCTCAGAATAAATTCTCAATTCATTCCACCTTTTTTCAGTCTTTTTCCAAGTTCCTTGAGTGCCACTGAAAGCTTTTTACTATAACTTTCAAAGTTCTCGTTAAAATAATTATATATACATATAAATATATATATATATATATATATATATATATATATATATAGAGAGAGAGAGAGAGAGAGAGAGAGAGAGAGAGAGAGAGAGAGAGAGAGAGAGAGAGAGAGAGAGAGAATGTATATCCAAATACCAAAAAAAATAAAATGTAAATTTACTCTACCTTATTCCGATGAGGCATTTTTGTGTTTAAACATCATTTGGTACGTTTTCCTGATAGTTATACCACAGACCAGTGAAACACAGAGGGTAAACAGCCATACTAAAACTTGTAATCAGAATGCCGTGGGGCCCTCTGGTGGCAAAGTATAACCAGTTGCAATGTCCATTATAGCAAATCACCATTGTATTTTGGTCAAATAGCAGTAAAAAAGCACACACATTATATATATATATATATATATATATATATATATATATATATATATATATTGATGTGTGTGTATGTATGTATGTGTGTATGAATAGAAATAAATAAATAAATATATATATATATATATATATGTATGTATGTATGTATGTATATGTATATAATATGGACAGTATATATATATATATATATATATATATATATATATATATATATATATATATATATATATAATTTGGGTGGAAGCTCAGAGCTCATGTGGTTCAAACAACCTTATATATGTATATATATATATATATATATATATATATATATATATATGTGTGTGTGTGTGTGTGTGTGTGTATATATATATATAATATATATATATATATATATATATATATGTGTGTGTGTGTGTGTGTGTGTGTGTGTTTATATATAATGCATGAATAAACAACCTCATAGATTTCCTTACAACAAAATGCCAGCCTATAATCTCTTATAAAAATGTGCAGCTACAAACTGAGTAGTTAGAGAAAATACAAAGTTTGCAAATACACGTATATATTTAAATTAAAAAATGCAGTAATTTCAATAATTTTCTCTTTGCTTTGGTTTGGTGCCTCTGCAATTTTATGGTTTAAATTCTTCAAAACATGATAGATGCGTAATCTAAAGAAAGTTATTACAACATTTTTCAAAACATTGATACAATTACCAGCACTGTCAGAAAACCATTATACATATTTTTTTGAAAAACAAAACAAGGTTTTAAAGTCTTATATGATCCATGTGAATGATTTTAGTGAAGTTTCTGAGAAAAATATCATCACAATTTAGCAACAGAATTACCAGGTTATCTGATGGCACGCGCAATACACCAAAATCACCTCCAAGTTTACTGTAAGCTTTGTAAGCTGTAAAGATCTGGTTTGGTAAAGTTAAACTAGCTTGTTGCTGGTCAAGGAATTGTAAACAGTGACATTTGCCATGTGTTTTTTATACAAACACGTGCCACATAAACCAATATGTTAGATTGAGGCAAATCTAAAACGAATGACAGTTGAGATGATAAAACAGATGATGAAAACTCATCAACAGAAAATGGCTCTGATGGTGTACTAACCGAATTTAATCGTCCAATATCAAACAAACACTTAGCAGTGACCATTTGGTAGTTAGCTTCCTCAGAGTATGACAAATCTAATAAAGAGGCAACCATTGTTTGTTTAAGTGTATCACAAAAGTGCTTCGGTCCTGGGTTGTCTGAATGCACCCTTCCCTCTTGTCACACTAAATAAATTTTTTCCAAACAATCTTGACTAAGTTTCCTTGTAAATAGGAAATCAAGAGAACTGACATTCTTTAAATCATTCCATAGTAAAATTAAGACTGTAATGGAAAAAAACCAGCCTTGAAAACAAGGTGGCTGATACTTCTGACCCATGCTCTCTTAGTAAAACAAAGCTATAAATACGTGTTTACATTCAATCAACAAGTCATGATGAATACTATTTTCCCTAAGTGCACATCTAAATGATTTAGCATCATACATATGTGAACTGTTAAAATAATCAAATAGAATATCCATACGTTTGACAAATTGAGCAGTTTTATATGAATAATTTGGTAGTTTACCTTTACAAATATGATTCAAAATAGTACAGTGACAAGTATTACTAAAAACTTATCTTACACGTTTAACTTTCCATTTTTGCAAAAGGTGGTAAAATAATGTGTGACTTTGTAAGCTTTGGAACAAGATGCATTGCTAAACAATTACTTGTATCAAGATCATACAATTTAGTTTTTGTGTTTCCAGCATATGGTACTGGTGGTATCACCATCTAGGTGATGAAAAGCGTGGATTTTTAAAATATTTCTCACTGATTTTAACAAATGAGGTGGATCCCACATGGTATAAATCTTATTCTTATTCACTTCAAAAAAAGGCTTAATTGATGAAACTTAGTGGAAGTTTGCAAACAAAGATTGGTTTGTTGTACTTAAATCACATACAATCAATTTAACACACAGGCCAGCTTTCTGTAGCCTTTCTATACAATCAATGAAAATATCATACAGTACACTTGCTGGCGTAGCTTCATTTGAAATAACATATGAAAGAGTTTATTTCCAGTTAGAAAAAATACCTGTGACCATCAAAACAAAAGCTTCATTTCCAGAATCTAGAGAATTTCCAAAGTTTCCAAAATCAACAAATACTGAAACGGTGTTATAATCAGTCTCATAAGTTAAACGTGTTTTGATGATCATTTCATCAAATGCTAAAGTATAATGTTTATCTATTTCATACACAGCTTTTACTTTTTTCTCCAAAATCTCAAAAATAGGAATGCAAATACCGGGCTTAAATTCTATATTTTCAAGAGGCTTGCGGAAGGTCACAGCACTTGGTAAGATCATAATCTGACGTAAAAATCTGTAAGCTTTTGGACTGGTATATCCTAATGCTAAGCAAACAATTTTAAGCTCATTATTCTTACTGGCCATTTTCAGGTTTGCTTTAATTATTTCCAGTACAGTACCTAATAGATGTTTAGATATAAGATTAATTAAACAATCTATATTATTTTCAGATTTTGGTACTAATGCTTTCGCTTCTTTCAGTTTTTTCCTTAGTCGATGCACTTTGATTCGTCCATGTTGTAGTTTCTCTTAGAATCTTGACATCGTCATCTGTACAGGATTTTGTCAATGATGTGTGTGAAATCTGATGCAAATCAGAACTACTACAGGGTGGATCAACAACACTCATGCCACGTTGTTGTGCTGTGAATGAAAATTTATTCAAGGTGAAGGGCAGGGTAGAAATCATTAAGACACATGCATATATATATATATATATATATATATATATATATATATATATCAGTGAAGAAAATCATTGCCCAAAAGGGGACGGCATACATTCTTCAAAAAAGAAAGTCTGTACATGTACCCTCTGTTCTTCACACAAGTTAAAGCCCAGTTCTTCATAACTCATTTTCAAAACTTCTATAATTTACATTATAAACACAAAGAACATACATGTACCCAATGCATTTTCTTTTAGTGAAAGACGGATTAAAGTGATTTAGTAAAAGGGTCATTTATACTAGTTTGAAACTATGTGACACTGTGAAAACTATTTAATATTAATGTGAGTTGACACCATCAATAATGTTTATTAATTCAATCAAAAAGATTTCATATTATATCTTAAAGATATGAGTAATGTTTAGATTTTACAGGTTTTCCTGGAAAGGAAACTTCAGTGGAAGCACTTCTCTTTTTAGGAGATTTTCTCTCTACTTCATCTGATGCAACAGTCCTCACAGTTTATGGCAAATCAAACACTGCTGGTACAGCATCTGGTCTTAGATGTTTGCGTTTGATGAGTTTACCTGATTGAAACTAAATGAAAATAAGGGGCACTAAGCATTAGGGATACCACAGGAGTTAGAAAACTATCAGATAAGATCCAAGAAAGTAGACTGAGGTGGTACGGTCATGTCATGAGAAGAGATGAACAGTATATTGGGAGGAGAGTAATGGAAATGGAGGTACAGGGAACGAGGAGAGGGAGGCCAAAGCGAAGGTGGGTGGACTGTATCAAGGATGACCTTCAATCAAAGGGATTAACCGGTGATGAGGTGTGGGACAGAGGTAAGTGGAGAAATCTGGCCAGAAATATCGACCCCACATGGAAGTGGGAAAAGATGTAGACAAAGAAGAAAAAGAAGAAGAAGAAGAAGAAAGAAGAAGCATATTTAGTAGGCCACCAAGTCAATTGCCTTGGTCAATTTTGAGGCTTATATGTATGTATGTACTGTATATATATATGTATGTATGTATGCATGTATGTATGTATGTGTCTGTTTCTATTATGTGTGCATGTGAGGAAAGTGCGAATGGGTGGTATATGGTGCTATATTTTTCTTTTCATTTGATTTAACAATCTGAGAATTTTATCAACATTTTAAAATGTATTTTTTTTTCTTTAAGACCTTGTTTAATAAATACTCTACCTTTTTCTGCTGGATTCATAAACTGCTCGGCTGTAAAATGCTCTTTACGCAGTAACAAATTTCTGGTGCAGATGCTGTGACCTCCACTGGATCTAGCAGTCTGTGGTGACATCAATAACTCTGGGACAATGAATTTTCTTTTTACGTTCTGTTCCCATTTCTTACACCTGTGAATTTTATCAAGCAAAATATATTTTTACCCTTGATGTTTACTTAAAGTATTTGTATGGTGAATATTATCTTAATTGAAAAATATTTTATCGAAATTCTGCATCAATTATCGTACCCCATATTTCAAACACATAACCACTCTTAGTCGTACCAGAAAGACGTTCAATACAATTAAAAATAAACAGCTATACATGTAGACGATAATGATGGTGTTACAATTGCATGCTTTCATGACTTCATAAACCTTAACAGGTTTTCACCACTGTCATCGTATAGTGTTTTCAATGGGTTTAGTAGCACCGCATCACATACCAAATAACAATCACGTAGATATCTACAGCGATTACGGATTAGACACTATCTCTTGTATATACATATGAACGTGTGGTATGGTTTTAACCTGTGTTGTTGGTACCTGTTATTAATTATTATTTACTCAGTGATTGCACCACCATTGATTAATATTGTATTATAAATGTATAATATTCAGCGTTATTTCAAATTCAGTATCTTGTTATCGGAAGGTAACAGTTAGATCCGCCACTCTGACTAATGTCACAATACTGACGACCTTCAATCGAGTCTAACATTACCACCACTGTTGTGACTATGTTTATTAAATCAAAATGTCACCATAATTAAAACTAAAACATGCCGTTCTAGATTCTCTTCTTTATTGGGAAATGTGAAAAATTACATTTCGGGGCTGTTCTGACGTGAATTTGTGCAATTATATGCACAGCACCCACGACTTCCGTTCGTCCTTCCAGCCATTCTGTCACGCACGCGGTTATACTTAGACGCTTGGTGGCAGCACTAGTATCGCGATTACAATCCGCCCATTGGGGTTTACCGTCTGTGTTTCGTTGGTCTGTGGTTATATCCAGTGAATGAGTACCAACGTCTGCCTTTGTTTATGAAAAAAGCACGGAGTTAGCGGCCTAACCCGTGACGGCTTCCTGAGGTACTAGAAGACTCAACTCGAGTGCCACTCCTTTTAACGATCGGAGTGAAATATATATATATATATATATATATATATATATATATATATAATGTATGTATATATATATATATATATATAATGTATGTATATATATATATATGTATATGTATATGTACATGTATATATGTATGTATATATGTATATATATGTATGTATATATATATATATATGTATATATGTATGTGTATATATATATATATATATATATATATATATATATATATATATATATATATAATATATATATATATATATATCAGACGCATTGTGAGCTTGTGTAGAGAGAGAGAGAGAGAGAGAGAGAGAGAGAGAGAGAGAGAGGGGGAGAGAGAGAGAGAATCTATATACAGTATGTATATATATAGAAAGGAAGATCCCATTGCAGCTACCTTCCTTTCGTATGCCTCCTGTCTGTTACACCATTTCGATTCCAATTATGAAAATGTAAAAATTTGTCGTCGAGAAATTTCCATTGCAAATGACGATGGCTGCTGAAATTGACTGGACTTACAAGTGCAATACATACGGATTATAATTCCGCTGGATCAGAAACTAATGGCTTCGGAGCCCTTTCAGCGGAACAACAACGGTGAAATCTCCCAGTCTATTTCGGACCCAAATGCCGAGAGAGGATAGTTCCCCCCACGTCTATTGTATTCCAGTGAACATGAGCAGTGTAGTAACGTACAGTTGGACACAGGAGTCTCTGGCACACCCTCACTTCGCGCCATTAACAAAACAGATAATGAGGTGGTGAGCTGGGCTAGATAGCTGATCTCTTCCGGGCTGTGAGGGTGTGGATGGAGGCACTTCCTTTGAGCCATATGTACCAGGGATTCGTGTGTCCAACTGTACCTGGTGTATGGTGGACTATGTTGGTTATAGCCAATGTAGTAAAAAGGGCATGGAACGAATATCCTCAACCCTTTGGAGCCACGAAAGGTGCAGAATAAAAACCGAAGGATGATAACCAAAACAATTTCCCGTCCTTCCATCGTCCTATGTAAAAGATATAACCAGAATAACTTTCCCATTGCCACAATATGTCCACCTCCGTGGAAGTCAATATTTTTTCCTCCCAATTTGGTACTCTTTTATTCGTTTTCAGCCCTTCGTTACATTGCGGTGGGAAAGTGGGGTTCAAAGCATGGAACCGAAATAAACGCACGATAAAAAAAAGAGAATTAGAGAACGAAATGGAAATATAGGTGTATGGATCTAGAATGTTGGGTTTCGTCATCATTTGAATACTGTTATCACTCTGGAAAGGGACTGGGTCTAGGCAAAATTTGGCGAATATATATATATATATATATATATATATATATATATGTGTGTGTGTGTGTGTGTGTGTGTTTGTGTGTGCGTTTTTTATGTAAATATATACTGTATATACTATATATACATAGGCCCATGTCATTATCTGTTGCTAGTCCACTGCAGGACGAAGGTATCAGACATGTTCTTCGACGCGCGTCTGTTTATTGTCTTTCTATGGCAGTTTATACCAGCAAATCGTCGTAGTTCATCAATCCATCGTCTTCTCTTCTTTTAGGTTTGTGGTGGCCTATGTGGTAACAATTCTGACTGGTGATCGCCAGACTGGAGTTGGAGTCCCGCTCAAACTTGTTAGTTCCTTTGGTACCGGCAACCTCACCATACTTGCTAGCTAAGGATTAGGGGTTTGGGGGAACCTATAGGTCTATCTGCTGAGTCATCAGCAGCCATTGGCTTGCCCTCCTTGGACCTAGCTTGGGCGGTGATCATATATATATATATATATATATATATATATATATATATATATATATATATGTATATAAATATATATATACTGTATATATATATATATATATATATATATATATATATATATATATATATATATATGTGTGTGTGTGTGTGTGTGTGTGTGTATATATATATGGTCGGTCTATAGGGCATTCTCCTGGTTGTTAGAGTAGTGTCACTGTCACTTGCCTCTGCCATTCCTGGGCGGCCTTTAGACCTTTAAGCCTTCGTTTGCAATCTTTAGGGACCCATTCTGACATTCTAAATGAACATGTATCATGTATCATTCTTATTATATGTCCAGCCCATGTCCATTTCTTTTTTTTATATGTAATTAGAATATCCTCTTCTTTAGTTTGAACTCGTATCCATGTTCCTCTTGTTCTGTCTATTAGTGTTATTCACTTCATTATTCGCTCCAAAGCTCTTTGAGTTGTAACTAGCTTATGTTATAAGACCTTAGAAAGGCTCAAAGTTTTTTATGCATAAGTAAATACTGGTAGGACCATCTCATTAAATACTTTTCCTTTTAGAGAAATTGACATTTTACTTTTTATACTCTCATTTCCTTTATCAAAAGCTAACCATTCTTTGCTTATCCTTTTAATTGTGATCTAATGTCCGTCGTAAATACGTACATTAATTAACAAACTCTAAAGGTTCACCCATAACTTTTATTTGTTGTATGCATTTTCATTGAACATTATCTTTGTTTTATTCATATTAATATTCATTCCTACATTTCTGCTTTATCTATTCAAATCATCTTTTAAATTCCTCCCATGATTCTGTAAATAGAACTGTGTCATATGCAAATCTTAAGTTGTTAAGGTATTCCCCATTTATATTAATTCCTACATTTTCCCAATCTAAATTCTTAAAAACTTCTTGGAATGCTGTGAATAATTTAGGAGAAATGAGTTCTCCCTGTCTAACTTCTTTCGCAATCGGAATTTTCTCACTATCATTATGTAGTTTTGGGATTGATATACTTCCTGTATAGATATCTTCAACTGTTTTAACATGAGATTAACCTATTTCTTTCGAAGGGTTTCCATTACATACACACACGCATATATATATATATATATATATATATATATACATATATATATATATATATATATATATATATATATATATATGAGATTAACCTATTTCTTTCGAAGGGCTTCCATTACATACACACACGCATATATATATATATATATATATATATATATATATATATATATATATATATGCGTATGTGTATGTCATGGAAGCCCTTCGAAAGAAATAGGTTAATCTTATGTTAGAACAGTTGAAGATATATATATATATATATACATATATATATATATATATGTGTGTGTGTGTGTGTGTATTTATGTATACATATTTATACATCATCATCATCATCATCTACCACTCCTATTGACGCAAAAAACCTATGTTGGATTTCGCCAGTCGTCTCTATCTTCAGCTTTTAAATCAAGACTTTTCCATTCATCATCACCTGCTTCACGCTTCTTAGTCCTCAGCCATGTAGGCCTGGGTCTTCCAACTCTTCTAGTGCCTTGTGGAGACCAGTTAAAAGTTGGATGAACTAATCTCTCTTGGGGGTACGGAGAGCATGCCCAAACCATCTCCACCTACCCCTCATCATGATTTTATCCACATATGACACTCGAGTAATCTCTCGTATAGTTTCATTTCTGACCCTGTCCTGCCATTTAACTCCCAATATCTTTCTGAGAGATTTTTTCTCAATCTACTAAATCTATTGGAGATTGTTTCATTGTCATACCACGACTTTGTAACTCCTGTCTCCCTATACTTGTTATAATCTGATTTTTATGTATTTTCAGGAGATTTGATTTCCAAAATTTACTTAACCTAGCCATTGTCTGTTTTGCTTTTTTCAATCTTTCACTTGACTCCAATTCTAAAGACCCTGTATAAGAGATTATAGTTCCTAAATATTTAAATGATCCAACCTCATTGATCCTGTATGTGTATATACTGTATTTATGGTGTACATATCTATTTACAAAAATATTCTTAATTATTATTATTATTATTAGATAAGCTACACCAATACTTGAAAAAGAATAATGCTATAAGCCCAAGGGCTGCAACGTGGAAAATAGAGAAATAAAAACATAAATAAACTACATGAGAAGTAATGTATAATTGAAATAGAACATAACTTATGATCAGTAACAACGTTGAAATTGATCCGTCTGTAAACTTTATGGAGAGAAAGACAGATGGTTCAATATAGAGACATTTGCTGCAAGTTTGAACTTTTGAAGTTCCACCGATTTAGCTGCTCGATTAGGAAGATCCTTCCACAATCTGGTCATGGGTGGAATAAAACTTTAACTGTGATGTATTGAGCCTTATGATGGAGAAGGCATGACTGTTAGAATTAACTGTATGCCTGCTACTAAGTTCAAGATAGAACTGTCTGGGTAGATCTAAATGCAAAGGATAGTCAGAATTGGGAAAAAAATTTGTCAACAGGCATAAAGAACTAACTGAACGACGGTGCCAAAGATAGATATCTAGATCAGGAGTAAGAAAGTTCTTGCCTAAAAAATTGAAATGAGATTCAGCAGCTGAAGATCAGAAATGAGAACAATACTGAAACTGGGTGCAATGAAAGACTTAAAACACTTCTTTAGAAAAGATTGATCACCGAAAATCCTAAAATAGTTTCTCATAGGCCTTTTTATGAAATTGAACAAGAAACCAGCCGAATGTGTTTTTCAAAAGATATGAGAAAATTCCAATTGAGAAAGGAGTTAGACAGGGAGACCCCATCTCTCCTAGATTATTCACAGTATGCCTAGAAGTTTTTGAGAAATTATATAAGGAAATTATAGAAATTAACATTAATGGGGTTTACCTTAACATCTTATGATTTGCAGATGACATAGTTCTGTTTAGTGAATCAGGGGATGAATTGCAAAAGATGATAGAAGATTTGGATAGAGAAAGATGAAATGTAGGACTGAACGTGAACCTGAAAATGCAGAGACAACAAATAAGGGTTATGGAGATTGTAATGAATAACTTACTTTGGACCGACAGTATGTATTTTCCCAGGACTTGAGACCGTTATTAAAAGAATGATATGCATGGAATGGAGAGCTTTTAGTAAACAAAATGAGATGATGAAAATTACAATGCCACTTTCTCTAAAAATAAAAATTATTTGATAAGTTCCTACCAGTATTAAATGATGCATCATAAACTTGGAACCTTACTAAAGCCTTAGAACATAACCTAGATATAACACGGAGAGATATGGAAAGAATAATGATAGGAGTGACAGTAATAGATAGAAAAAAGACCAACATGGATACGACGACAAACTAAAATAGAAGATATTCTTACAGCATGTAAAAATAAAGAAATGGACATGGTCAGGACATATAATGAGAATGACAGATAATAGAGGGACAAGAAGAATAACAGTATGGGTCCCTGGAGATTGCAAACGAAGTAGGGAAGGAAGAGAAGACGATGGATTGATAAGCTAAGAACATTTGCTGGTAAACACTGTCATAGAATGGCCATAAGCAGACGGGAATGGAAGGACATGTCTGAGGCCTTTGTCCTGCTGTCGATAAATAACGGCTGATGATGATGATGATAAATACACACGTGTTAAACTACCGAGAACCTTAGTGCCATCCAATTACCTTACCATTTTCTTTCATTTATCTTCCTTTATTTTCAAATGGATTCCTAAATGTTTTATGACTACTAATTGAGTATAATTTATTAAATTATAAAGGCACTTTAATTTTATTTAGTTTTAAATCCGTTAGTAAGAATGATAATCGTTGTTCTCTGTTAAAAATTTCGTATTATTC
>NC_090733.1:162249699-162254699 GCF_036898095.1 Palaemon carinicauda | reverse complement strand
TTGATCATCGTCGCTTTTTTCTTCCGAGAATCATTTTCTTTTTGAATCGGAACGTTTATAGCTCATCTTCTGCTGGTTTTTGTTTATTGAAAGCTTCAGTGGCGATTTTTTTATAATGATTGCACTGGATTGAGAGCAAACCTTTCTACTTGAATATTTACAGCAAATTATGCAATGTCGGTTCTGAGCAATACTTGGATGGGTGATCAGACGTTGTTCTGTAGGTAACTTGTCTTTTTCACCATTTATGATGACGTAACAATTCCAAAATCCCGATTACTGTGAAATTGTTAAGATATATATATATATATATATATATATATATATATATATATATATATATATATATATATATATATATATAAATATATACACACATACATACATACATACTTACATACATACACACACGTAAAACTCACAGGGAAGCAGTGAAAATTAGAATATAGAGGTACTGTGATCCTAGCGAGTTTCGGTTTACTTATTCAAGATTCTTACTCTTAAAAACAGTAAAACGAAAGAATTCAGGATACACTTTGCCGTATATTTTCATTTTCCCTGTGGTTTATATGTTATATATATATATATATATATGTATATATATATATATATATATATATATATATATATATATGAGAGAGAGAGAGAGAGAGAGAGAGAGAGAGAGAGAGAGAGAGAGAGAGAGAGAGAGAGAGAGAGAGAGAGAGAGAGAGAATCACTAGAAGGAGACCTAAGTTCGATTCTCAGGCAGGGGGAAAGCGGTGAATGAATTGCATTTTGGTAAGTTGGGTTCGCCAGGGTGCAAGCTATTGTAGGGACGGCGTGGGGCTTGCCACTGCACCCCCAAAGAGACTAGATTAGAACGGGAAAAGACTTCTGGCATAGTATTCGTAATTCTATTTTTTTTTTCATAAATATATCCTATTACAGGGAACTTATTTTGTTTTTTCTATTTACTCTCTAATGGCACATTCACTTATATGGAGTTATGATTTTCATATCTTCATAACGCATGCAGTCAGGGGTTGTTTTTTTTTTTTTTTTTTTTTTTTTTTTTGGCTGTACAGGATTCTGTTAAATGAAAAACACTCCATGCAAACTATTGATTAACATATAAAGCGTTCAATTTGAATTAGTGTTAATTGCTAATATTACTAATAACTTTTCTAATTGTAATGAAATTAGGGTTATCATAAAAATGGATGTATTAATTTACTGTTTATAAACGATTTCTCCTGAAATTAATTTTGAATAGAATAAGTTCGTTCAAAAATGAATAGGGCCAAAAATGATCACCTACTAAGTGAATGGTTTGTGTGACACGGAGTCAAGTCACCCGCCCTAAAAAATCTCATATCCCGGGTTGTTAGCTAATCTGGGATTTTGCTGACCTGCCGCGCAAGAAAATGAGAAATGGCGCCTGGTCATATGCAATCAATTTCGCGAACAAAGGGCTATCAAACGGATCTCTTTCTCTTTCTCCTGCTTTCTTTCCTTCTTTATACACTCCTGAATATGTGGTTTGCTTTTGACATCTTAGAGTTTTTTTTTCCACCGTTTACAGAATTAACGGTGACATTTACAGTTTTGTTGTTGGTGGCTAGGGGGCGAGATTCTCTCTCTCTCTCTCTCTCTCTCTCTCTCTCTCTCTCTCCTCTCTCTCTCTCTCTCTCTCTCTCTCTCTCTCTCTCATATTTTTACCGTTCAGGACTTCTTTTTCAATAGTAAATAGGATATACTACATGTTTTTCAAGTAAGGATCCTAAAATCTCTCTCTCTCTCTCTCTCTCTCCTCTCTCTCTCTCTCTCTCTCTCTCTCTCTCTCTCATTTTTTACCGTTTAGGACTTGTTTTTCAATAGTAAATAGGATATACTGCATGTTTTTCAAGGATCTCTCTCTCTCTCTCTCTCTCTCTCTCTCTCTCCTCTCTCTCTCTCTCTCTCTCTCTCCTCTCTCTCTCTCATTTTTCCCGTTAGACTTATTTTTCAGTGGTAAATAGAATGTGCTGCTTGTTTTTTAACTTGATCCTTAAATCTCTCTCTCTCTCTCTCTCTCTCTCTCTCTCTCTCTCTCTCTCTCTCTCTCTCTCTCTCTCTCTCTCTCTCTCTCTCGGTAACCTCTAGGTGTTTAAAATATTATTCTGGAGATTTTTTGTGCAATACATTGCTAGACCAAAAACTAATTTTAGATACAATCGTGCACACTGATGACACAGATATTCAAACAGGAATTTTCAATGAAGTATATAACAGTGCCTTAGATAAATGTGCCCCAATAACCACGAAGGAAATAGGGAGACCCAGTGCACCTTGGATAGACAATGATCTCAAAAACAGTATGATTGAAAGGGGCAAAATGCAAGAAAGGATTAAAAAAAATAGACGATGAAAATCTGAACAATGCGTATAAGGAAAAGAAAAAACCCATCAATTCGAAGATGCGAACTGCCAAAACTTATTATAACAGACAAGATCAAGAAAAGTAAATCTCGCAAAGAAACATGGAAAATTATGAATAGAATTGTATCTACTTAAACAAATAAAAAGATTGAATACGACAACCCAAAAGCTAGAGCAGATCAATTTTCCTGCTAATGTAGGAAAAATAACTTATGGTAAAAACGCAGGAAATTCTACAAAAGTACGAAAATGAAGATATTAGAACCATTCAAAATAATTTTGGCAATAATATAAAATTGTTTATACCGCAACCATTTACAGTAGAAACAATAATATTAACAGTTAAGAGTTTGAATAATAGTAATGCTTACGGGACGGATGGTATTCCTACTTGTTTTCTAAAAGATTCCCTTACAGTTATTGCATATTATATCACGGTTATCATAAATACATCGATTGTATCTGGGAAATATCCTTCTATTGGAAACAACCAAGAAAGGAGACAAGGACGACCCTGGTAATTATAGACCTGTTTCTATCGTTCCAGTAATATCGAAAGTAATAGAGAAGATTGTATGTAATCAGTTAATGGAACATCTAGAAAAAAAGTAATTTGATTTCTAACACTCAGCATGGATTCCGTAAAGGTTTATCAACAGAAACACCTTTAATGAAATTAACAGATGAAATTCATAAAAATTTTGATAAAAAAATTTCCATATTAATTTTATGCGACCTATCAAAGGCATTTGATAGTGTCAACCATGATGAATTGTGCAAATCTCTTAAGGAACATTATATTGATACTTTCTGGTTTCAGGATTACTTGAAGGATAGAAGTCAGGTAGTTAGATTAGGAGACGTAAATTCTTGCATTGAAAAGGTTGAATTTGGGGTCCCACGGGGATCTGTCCTAGGCCCAATTATGTGTTTAGTCTACGTTAATGATATGATTAAATACATAGAAAAACTGCCTGAAAATTCAATACGCTGGTGACACCCAAGTTCTTTTGGCAGATCAAATAGAAAATCTAGATGCCTTGATTAAAAGGGCTGAACTAATATTGCTCAAAAATTAAGAAATACTTTCTAAGAAAAGGGCTATTATTAAATGCCACCAAAACACCGTGCATGTTTGTGGGTAGCTCACAGTATATTAGAAAAATTCCAGATGACATTATAATAAAATGCGATGATGAAGAAGTAAAGATAAGTCAACATGTGAAAAATCTAGGTCTACACATAGACAGGTATATGGCTTTCAGTACCCACATTGACGAGCTCAGTAGAAAGGTTAGTGGCATTCTAATGTATCTAAGCAGAGTAAAAGATTACTTTGATGATACTACTCAAGCTTTGATTGTGGAAAGTCTGGTCTTGAGTGTAATAAACTACTGCATCAAGATATGGGGGGTAACTAATGATATGCACATGGAAAAAGCTAAAAAAATCCAAAACTTTGCAGGTAGAGTAGCCGTTATTGGGGTGAAAAAACACGACCACATCACCCCAACCCTCCACCAATTAAAGGGGATAAGATTAAAAGAAAAGTATATGTACGATGTTTGTGTATTTGGTTTTAAAAGTTTGAGAAAAGAATATCCAAACTGGCTATACACATTTCCTACAGTTGGTGATTGTAGGAATCCATTAACAAGACAGAATGAAAATTTATATGTAGACAACTATCGAACGGATTTAGGTTCACGCTCAATGGCAATAAGGGGCCCAGCTTGCTGGAACAAACTACCTCTTGAAATAAGAAAATATATAATGTTAGTTTTGTATTATTTAAAAGGAAACTTAAGCAATATTTTTCTAATTTTAATTGAATGTATATATATATGTATATATATATATATATATATATATATATATATATATATATATATATATATATATATATATATATATATATCCTAGATTTTTACAATCCAATTATTGTGAATTTTATGTAAATAATTTATATTCTTATGTAGCAGAATAACCATTTTATAATGAATTAAAGGTTTTTGACTTTGACTTTTAACTTTGACTTTTGACTTTGACTCTCTCTCTCTCTCTTTCTCTCTCTAATTCATTTATTCCCGTTAAAGACCTTATTTTTCAGTAGTAAATAGAATATACTGCATGTTTTTTAATTATTGCTCCTTAAATCTCAATCTCTCTCTCTCTCTCTCTCTCTCTCTCTCTCTCTCTCTCTCTCTCTCTCTCTCTCTCTCTCTCTCTCTCTCATTATTTTTCTTGTTCAAGACTTATTTTACTATAGTAAATATAATGTATTACATGTTTTTAACTTGCTTGATACTTAAAAACCCTCTCTCTCTCTCTCTCTCTCTCTCTCTCTCTCTCTCTCTCTCTCTCTCTCTCTCTCTCTCTCTCTCTCTCTCTAATTCATTTATTCCCGTTAAGACTTATTCTTCAGTAGTAAATAGAATATACTGTTTGTTTTTTAACTTGATCCTTAAATCTCTCTCTCTCTCTCTCTCTCTCTCTCTCTCTCTCTCTCTCTCTCTCTCTCTCTCTCGTATTCATTTTTCCAGGTCAAGACTTATTTTTTCAGCAGTAAATAGAATATAGTGCATGATTTTTTAACTATG
>NC_090733.1:162245798-162249199 GCF_036898095.1 Palaemon carinicauda | reverse complement strand
TCTCTCTCTCTCTCTCTCTCTCTCTCTCTCTCTCTCTCATTATTTTTCTTGTTCATGACTTATTTTACTATAGTAAATATAATGTATTACATGTTTTTAACTTGCTTGATAATTGAAACCCCCCCTCTCTCTCTCTCTCTCTCTCTCTCTCTCTCTCTCTCTCTCTCTCTCTCTCTCTCTCTCTCACTCTCCCCTGAATTTGTTTTTCATGTTCAAGACTTATTTTTCTATGGTAAATATAATGCATTACATGTTTTAACTTGTTTGAACCTCTCTCTCTCTCTCTCTCTCTCTCTCTCTCTCTCTCTCTCTCTCTCTCTCTCTCTCTCTCTCTCTCTCTCTCGTATAAACTTTTCCAAGCTCAAAAGTAGTCTAATTACTGCAAAGTAAAGAGGAAAAACCGCTAAATTAGAGATGTATCGATCTTTGCCTACACCAGAGCATCCTTAGATAATTGCCCGGGAGTATTTGAAGGAGGCGATGCAATCCTGGAGGTAAATTAGAAAATAAATGGCGTGTAAATCCTAAGGTGCAACGTAGGTGAGGATTGGGATGAGTAATAACACCCACATGCCATTGCCACTAGGAAAGGAATCCCGAGCATGCGCAGAACGCTCTTCAATTAAGCGGGTTTTTTTTCTCCTTATTTCCTCTGGAGGTTTGGAAATATCTTGAGACGGAAGTTTACACTGCTTGCTTAAGCGAAGGTTAGTTGTTTTTATTTTATTATTATTATTATTATCATTATTATTATTATTATTATTATTATTATTATTATTATTATTATTATTACTATATGATAATGAAATTGCTCTAGTGCGACTATTACTTAAAGTTATGCAGAGAAGAGATGATTGAGGATGAATATCATTTGGTCAAATTTCATATTTTACCCAAGATACGGTCATCGCTGGGAAATGTTAGTAAATATCGAGTCAACTCGCATTTATTCATTGCAAATCTGGTTTGAATTGTAATTCAAACATTGTGTGGTCAGTTCATGTCTATATATATATATATATATGTATAGATAGATAGATAGATAGATAGATAGATAGATATAGATATAGATATATACACACACAATGTACAGTTAGAATCAAAAGAACGCAGACACTCGGGGGAAATCTTTCGTCAGATGTCTCTAGTGTTCCCATGACAAAACAGACTAGGTGTTGCTCTTCTTACTACTACTATGAAATGGGCGGAGCCTTCTCCAACCTTAACGAATAAAAGACAGCAAAGGGGTGTTTTTGCTAGTGAAAACGTTAAAATTTTACAAATCGAGTTGCCATATTTCATTCTGTTTTATCATTTGACGTTTCGAATATCCACTGCAAATACTGAATACACGCGCACACACACATTAAATTATTGGAGTATCACAGCTAAACAATTCCCTCCGTTAACAGTACATTAGATTATTAGATTATTTTGAGTTAGATTGGTGACAAACAAATAGACAAGGGGGTGAAAACTATGACCTCCTTGGCAGTACTACTACTACTACTACTACTACTACTACTACTAATAATAATAATAATAATAATAATAATAATAATAATAATAATAGGACCAAAACGTAAATTTTGAGAGAATTCTGTCGAGGTGAGTATTGGCCTGCGCTCTGAGCCCTTTTATAAATTGGAATTGCAAGATATTTCTTTGGATTTATTAAACGTAATTGGTTCTTCTTACCTTCTAAACTCCTGGAATTTATCCATTTATCCAAACCTACCGAAATCCTGTTACCATTCCAGAAACCACATTATTACTTCCATTCTTGCCTTTTTGTCATTCAACAATTCCAACACTTAGTGAGATAAAGATTCACTTCACGAACATCATGTCTCTAGAGAATGGAACTTGTAATGTTTCTCAAGATGATATTTAGTTTGAAATTGAGTTTTATCATTTATTATAGAGAGAGAGAGAGAGAGAGAGAGAGAGAGAGAGAGAGAGAGAGAGAGAGAGATTGAGAGAGAGGGGTTGGTGAGGAAGTGAGAAGGGGTGAAAGGGTGTGAGGGTGGTGAGAGCGAGAAGGGTTGAGAGCGAGAAGGGGTGGAGAGGGAGAGAATAGTGAGAGTCAAAGAAGATTAGGAGCCAAGATGTTCATTCCATACCAGTTATGTTACAGATGAACTCTATAATTAGTTGGCAGCTTGACTCCTCGTTATCCATTTCAGTGTTAAAATTACAAACTTCATTTCTAACTAAGCTGATATTATCTAGTTACCGATAATCTGTTGCGCTACGTCTTCATAGTGCGATTTGTGAAACGACAGGAAGAAAAAGAATAAAGTCACGCTATTTTTAAGGAACAAGACACCAAGAATTTCAATAGATACAACAGAATTATATTTGAATAAGAACTAATTTTGGGCCAGAGAACGTAAACAAATGCACAAATGCTATCTAGAATGTGGTATCAATGGGGCAAGGGGTGGGTGAGCTTTAAAGAACTTAATTTAAAGGTTGTAAGCAATGTTTTCCTCCCTTTTTAGCTTACCATTTTCCGTTCGTATTGTATCGTTTCTTTTTTACGATACATGTGTTTATTTTTTATAGTTTCATTACCCTGGTTTTTTAACAGCTTACTGGAAGATGTAAATGAGAATGTAGCAGATGGACAATTTATACTGAGAGCTAGAGACAGAACCAGGTTAAGGCCATTGACAGCCCACATTGAGGACATGGCACCTAGATATATTACTCTGGTTATTTCTGACTGCCTTTCTATCAATATTGATTTGAAAAAATATCGGTTTCTCTGGAATTTACCTTTCTTTGGTTTGATATTGGGTGATATTAGCCTACTGATTTCTCCGGTATACAGTATATGTCTAAAGGGAGACCAGAAGCAACGTGAAGTTATTTCATGTTGGCTATAGGATGAAACCAATATTTAAGAAAAAATGAGAAACAGGCAGTCTCCCATCTAATATCGTTAAAAGAATTGAATTCTTTTTTTTTTTTTTTTTTTTTTTGAGACCTGTTATTTCTAAAGAAGTTATTTTAAGCACTTCAGGTTGGTAGTAATTTGAAAATTGTTCACATGTTTGTACTTCGGAATCTGACTTTTATCCTAAACTGGTGGAGAAAAACCTGACGCTTATTAAACTCCATTTTCATAATCTTGATATAAGTATCTGACACCATTTTTCAATTGCCTTAGTGTGCAGGATGTTTAGATATTTAGTAATCCTTTTAGGACGGGTGCCAGGACCACCCCAGGATATTTTCTGCTAACTTTTTAACTCACATTTCCTGATAACCTATGTCTTGGGCTATGTCAAGAACATAGTGACCAGTCTCAACTCGGGGCCGTTCTCACGTAGGGGACCAAAACCCCTGTTTCACGTTACGCTCATCTCTCCCTCACATAAATCTACATTAATCCT
>NC_090733.1:162198298-162240798 GCF_036898095.1 Palaemon carinicauda | reverse complement strand
GTCGAACCACTTGATCCTTTTAATTTAGCCCATTCCTTATCCTATGATGAAGGGCTTGTACCACCTGCATCAAAGGATATATCCGTCTAAAAGCCTTCCTTTTTTTCCTCCATCTTCCATGGTCCAACCTTTTGATCCTTTCAATTTAGCCCATTCCTTATCCTATGATGCAGGACTTGTACCACCTACATCAAATGATATATCCATCTAAAAACCTTCCTTGTTTTTCTCCATCTTCCATGGTCCAACCTTTTGATCCTTCCAACTGAGTCCATTCCTTATCCTATGATGCAGGACTTGTACCACCTGCATCAAAGGATATATCCATCTAAAAACCATCCTTTTTTTCTCCATCTTCCATTGTCGAACTACTTGATCCTTTTAATTTAGCCCATTCCTTATCCTATGATGCAGGGCTTGTACCACCTGCATCAAAGGATATATCCATCTAAAATCCTTCCTTTTTTTCTCCATCTTCCATTATAGAACCACTTGATCGTTTTAATTTAGCCCATTCCTTATCCTATGATGCAGGACTTGTACCACCTGCATCAAATGATATATCCATTTAAAAACCTTCCTTTTTTCTCCATCTTCCATGGTCCAACCACTTGATTCTTTTAATTTAGCCCATTCCTTATCCTATGATGCAGGACTTGTACCACCTGCATTAAAGGATATATCCATCTTAAAACCTTCCTTTTTTTCTCCATCTTCCATTGTCGAACCACTTGATCCTTTTAATTTAGCCCATTCCTTATCCTATGATGAAGGGCTTGTACCACCTGCATCAAAGGATATATCCGTCTAAAAGCCTTCCTTTTTTTCCTCCATCTTCCATGGTCCAACCTTTTGATCCTTCCAACTGAGTCCATTCCTTATCCTATGATGCAGGACTTGTACCACCTGCATCAAAGGATATATCCATCTAAAAATATTCCTTTTTTTCCTCCATCTTCCATGGTCCAACCTCTTGATCCTTCCAACTGAGTCCATTCCTTATCCTATGATGCAGGACTTGTACCACCTGCATCAAAGGATATATCCATCTAAAAACCTTCCTTTTTTTCTCCATCTTCCATTGTCGAACCACTTGATCCTTTTAATTTAGCCCATTCCTTATCTTATGATGCAGGGCTTGTACCACCTGCATCAAAGGATATATCCGTCTAAAAAGCTTCCTTTTTTTTCTCCATCTTCCATGGTCCAACCACTTGATACTTTTAATTTAGCCCATTCCTTATCCTATGATGCAGGACTTGTACCACCTGCATCAAAGGATATATCCATTTAAAAACCTTCCTTTTTTCTCCATCTTCCATTGTCGAACCACTTGATCCTTTTAATTTAGCCCATTCCTTATCCTATGATGCAGGACTTGTACCACCTGCATCAAAGGATATATCCATCTAAAAACCTTCCTTTTTTTCTCCATCTTCCATTGTCGAACCACTTGATCCTTTTAATTTAGCCCATTCCTTATCCTATGATGCAGGACTTGTACCACCTGCATCAAAGGATATATCCATCTAAAAACCTTCCTTTTTTTCTCCATCTTCCATTGTCGAACCAATTGATCCTTTTAATTTAGCCCATTCCTTATCCTATGATGCAGGACTTGTACCACCTGCATCAAAGGATATATCCATCTAAAAACATTCCTTTTTTTCCTCCATCTTCCATGGTCCAACCTCTTGATCCTTCCAACTGAGTCCATTCCTTATCCTATGATGCAGGACTTGTACCACCTGCATCAAAGGATATATCCATCTAAAAACCTTCCTTTTTTTCTCCATCTTCCATTGTCGAACCACTTGATCCTTTTAATTTAGCCCATTCTTTATCCTATGATGCAGGACTTGTACCACCTGCATCAAAGGATATATCCGTCTAAAAAGCATCCTTTTTTTTCTCCATCTTCCATGGTCCAACCACTTGATCCTTTCAATTTAGCCCATTCCTTATCCTATGATGCAGGACTTGTACCACCTGCATCAAAGGATATATCCCTTTAAAAACCTTTCTTTTTTTCTCCATCTTCCATGGTACAACCTCTTGATCCTTCCAACTGAGTTCATTCCTTATCCTATGATGCAGGACTTGTACCACCTGCATCAAAGGATATATCCATCTAAAAACATTCCTATTTTTCTCCATCTTCCATTGTCCAACCACTTGATCCTTTTAATTTAGCCCATTCCTTATCCTATGATGCAGGGCTTGGACCACCTGCATCAAAGGATATATCCGTCTAAAAGCCTTCCTTTTTTCTCCATCTTCCATGGTCCAACCTCTATATCCTTCCAACTGAGTCCATTCCTTATCCTATGATGCAGGACTTGTACCACCTACATTAAAGGATATATCCATCTAAAACCCTTCCTTTTTTCTCCATCTTCCATGGTCCAACCACTTGATCCCTTCAATTTAGCCCATTCCTTATCCTATGATGCAGGACTTGTACCACCTGCATCAAAGGATATAACCAGCTAAAAACCTTCCTTTTTTTCTCCATCTTCCATTGTCGAACCACTTGATCCTTTTAATTTAGCCCATTCCTTATCCTATGATGCAGGGCTTGTACCACCTGCATCAAAGGATATATCCATCTAAAAACCTTCCTTTTTTTCTCCATCTTCCATGGTCCAACCACTTGATCCTTTCAATTTAGCCCATTCCTTATCCTATGATGCAGGACTTGTACCACCTACATCAAATGATATATCCATCTAAAAACCTTCCTTGTTTTTCTCCTTCTTCCATGGTCCAACCTTTTGATCCTTCCAACTGAGTCCATTCCTTATCCTATGATGCAGGACTTGTACCACCTGCATCAAAGGATATATCCATCTAAAAACCTTCCTTTTTTTCTCCATCTTCCATTGTCGAACTACTTGATCCTTTTAATTTAGCCCATTCCTTATCCTATGATGCAGGGCTTGTACCACCTGCATCAAAGGATATATCCATTTAAAAACCTTCCTTTTTTTCTCCATCTTCCATTGTCGAACCACTTGATCCTTTTAATTTAGCACATTCCTTATCCTATGATGCATGACTTGTACCACCTACATCAAAGGATATATCCATCTAAAAACCTTCCTTTTTTTCTCCATATTCCATTGTCGAACCACTTGATCCTTTTAATTTAGCCCATTCCTTATCCTATGATGCAGGACTTGTACCACCTGCATCAAAGGATATATCCATCTAAAAACCTTCCTTTTTTTCTCCATCTTCCATTGTCAAACCACTTGATTCCTTCAATTTAGCCCATTCCTTATCCTATGATGTAGGACTTGTACCACCTGCATTAAAGGATATATCCATCTAAAAAACTTCCTTTTTTTCTCCATCTTCCATTGTCGAACCACTTGATCCTTTTAATTTAGCCCATTCCTTATCCTATGATGAAGGGCTTGTACCACCTGCATCAAAGGATATATCCGTCTAAAAGCCTTCCTTTTTTTTCCATCTTCCATGGTCCAACCTTTTGATCCTTCCAATTGAGTCCATTCCTTATCCTATGATGCAGGACTTGTACCACCTGCATCAAAGAATATATCCCTCTAAAAACCTTTCTTTTTTCCTCCATCTTCCATGGTCCAACCTCTTGATCCTTCCAACTGAGTCCATTCCTTATCCTATGATGCAGGACTTGTACCACCTGCATCAAAGGATATATCCATCTAAAAACCTTCCTTTTTTTCTCCATCTTCCATTGTCAAACCACTTGATCCTTTTAATTTAGCCCATTCCTTTTCCTATGAGGCAGGGCTTGTACCACCTGCATCAAAGGATATATCCGTCTAAAAAGCTTCCTTTTTTTTTTCTCCATCTTCCATGGTCCAACCACTTGATCCTTTCAATTTAGCCCATTCCTTATCCTATGATGCAGGACTTGTACCACCTGCGTCAAAGGATATATCCATCTAAAAACCTTCCTTTTTTTCTCCATATTCCATTGTCGAACCACTTGATCCTTTTAATTTAGCCCATTCCTTATCCTATGATGCAGGACTTGTACCACCTGCATCAAAGAATATATCCATTTAAAAACCTTCCTTTTTTCTCCATCTTCCATTGTCGAACCACTTGATCCTTTTAATTTAGCCCATTCCTTATCCTATGATGCAGGACTAGTACCACCTGTATCAAAGGATATATCCATCTAAAAACCTTCCTTTTTTTCTCCATCTTCCATTGCCGAACCACTTGATCCTTTTAATTTAGCCCATTCCTTATCCTATGATGCAGGGCTTGTACCACCTGCATCAAAGGATATATCCATCTAAAAGCCTTCCTTCTTTTCTCCATTTTCCATGGTCCAACCTTTTGATCCTTCCAACTGAGTCCATTCCTTATCCTATGATGCAGGATTTGTACCACTTGCATCAAAGGATATATCCATCTAAAAACATTCCTTTTTTTCCTCCATCTTCCATGGTCCAACCTCTTGATCCTTCCAACTGAGTCCATTCCTTATCCTATGATGCAGGACTTGTACCACCTGCATCAAAGGATATATCCATCTAAAAACCTTTCTTTTTTTCTCCATCTTCCATTGTCGAACCACTTGATCCTTTTAATTTAGCCCATTCCTTATCCTATGATGCAGGACTTTTACCACCTGCATTAAAGGATATATCCGTCTAAAAAGCTTCCTTTTTTTTTCTCCATCTTCCATGGTCCAACCACTTGATCCTTTTAATTTAGCCCATTCCTTATCCTATGATGCAGGACTTGTACCACCTGCATCAAAGGATATATCCCTCTAAAAACCTTTCTTTTTTTCTCCATCTTCCATGGTCCAACCTCTTGATCCTTCCAACTGAGTTCCTTCCTTATCTTATGATGCAGGACTTGTACCACCTGCATCAAAGGATATATCCATCTAAAAACCTTCCTTTTTTTCTCCATCTTCCATTGTCCAACCACTTGATCCTTTTAATTTAGCCCATTCCTTTTCCTATGATGCAGGGCTTGGACCACCTGCATCAAAGGATATATCCGTCTAAAAGCCTTCCTTTTTTTCTCCATCTTCCATGGTCCAACCTCTATATCCTTCCAACTGAGTCCATTCCTTATCCTATGATGCAGGACTTGTACCACCTGCATCAAAGGATATATCCATCTAAAAACCTTCCTTTTTTTCTCCATCTTCCATTGTCGAACCACTTGATCCTTTTAATTTAGCCCATTCTTTATCCTATGATGCAGGGCTTGTACCACCTGCATCGAAGGATATATCCTTTTGAAAAGCTTCCTTTTTTTTCTCCATCTTCCATGGTCCAACCACTTGATCCTTTTAATTTAGCCCATTCCTTATCCTATGATGCAGGACTTGTACCACCTGCATCAAAAGATATATCCATTTAAAAACCTTCCTTTTTTTCTCCATATTCCATTGTCGAACCACTTGATCCTTTTAATTCAGCCCATTCCTTATCCTATGATGCAGGACTTGTACCACCTGCATCAAAGGATATATCCATTTAAAAACCTTCCTTTTTTCTCCATCTTCCATTGTCAAACCACTTGATCCTTTTAATTTAGCCCATTCCTTATCCTATGATGCAGGACTTGTACCACCTGCATCAAAGGATATATCCATCTAAAAACATTCCTTTTTTTCTCCATCTTCCATTGTCGAACCACTTGATCCTTCCAACTGAGTCCATTCCTTATCCTATGATGCAGGGCTTGTACCACCTGCATCAAAGGATATATCCGTCTAAAAGCCTTCCTTTTTTTTCTCCATCTTCCATGGTCCACCCTCTTGATCCTTCCAACTGAGTCCATTCCTTATCCTATGATGCAGGACTTGTACCACCTGCATCAAAGGATATATCCATCTAAAAACCTTCCTTTTTTTCTCCATCTTCCATTGTCGAACCACTTGATCCTTTTAATTTAGCCCATTCTTTATCCTATGATGCAGGGCTTGTACCACCTGCATCGAAGGATGTATCCTTCTGAAAAGCTTCCTTTTTTTTCTCCATCTTCCATGGTCCAACCACTTGATCCTTTTAATTTAGCCCATTCCTTATCCTATGATGCCGGACTTGTACCACCTGCATCAAAAGATATATCCATTCAAAAACCTTCCTTTTTTTCTCCATATTCCATTGTCGAACCACTTGATCCTTTTAATTTAGCCCATTCCTTATCCTATGATGCAGGACTTGTACCACCTGCATCAAAGGATATATCCATTTAAAAACCTTCCTTTTTTCTCCATCTTCCATTGTCGAACCACTTGATCCTTTTAATTTAGCCCATTCCTTATCCTATGATGCAGGACTTGTACCACCTGCATCAAAGGATATGTCCATCCAGAAACCTTCCTTTTTTCCCTCCATCTTCCATGGTCCAACCTCTTGATCCTTCCAACTGAGTCCATTCCTTATCCTATGATGCAGGGCTTGTACCACCTGCATCAAAGGATATATCCGTCTAAAAGCCTTCCTTTTTTTTCTCCATCTTCCATGGTCCACCCTCTTGATCCTTCCAACTGAGTCCATTCCTTATCCTATGATGCAGGACTTGTACCACCTGCATCAAAGGATATATCCATCTAAAAACCTTCTTTTTTTTCTCCATATTCCATGGTCCAACCTCTTGATCCTTCCAACTCAGTCCATTCCTTATCCTATGATGCAGGACTTGTACCACCTGCATCAAAGGATATATCCATCTAAAAACCTTCCTTTTTTTTCTCCATCTTCCATGGTCCAACCTCTTCATCCTTCCAACTGAGTCCATTCCTTATCCTATGATGCAGGGCTTGTACCACCTGCATCAAAGGATATATCCATCTAAAAACCTTCCTTTTTTTCTCCATCTTCCATTGTCGAACCAATTGATCCTTTTAATTTAGCCCATTCCTTATCCTATGATGCAGGGCTTGTACCACCTGCATCAAAGGATATATCCATCTAAAAACCTTCCTTTTTTTCTCCATCTTCCATTGTCGAACCACTTGATCCTTTTAATTTAGCCCATTCCTTATCCTATGATGCAGGGCTTGTACCACCTGCATCAAAGGATATATCCATCTAAAAACCTTCCTTTTTTTCTCCATCTTCTATTGTCGAACCACTTGATCCTTTTAATTTAGCCCATTCCTTATCCTATGAAGCAGGGCTTGTACCAGCTGCATCAAAGGATATATCCGTCTAAAAGCCTTCTTTTTTTTCTCCATCTTCCATGGTCCAACCTCTTGATCCTTCCAACTGAGTCCATTCCTTATCCTATGATGCAGGACTTGTACCACCTGCATCAAAGGATATATCCATCTAAAAACCTTCCTTTTTTTCTCCATCTTTCATTGTCCAACCACTTGATCCTTTTAATTTAGCCCATTCCTTATCCTATGATGCAGGGCTTGTACCACCTGCATCAAAGGATATATCCGTCTAAAAACCTTCCTTTTTTTCTCCATCTTCCATGGTCCAACCACTTGATCCTTTCAATTTAGCCCATTCCTTATCCTATGATGCAGGACTTGTACCATCTACATCAAAGGATATATCCATCTAAAAACCTTCCTTTTTTTCTCCATCTTCCATGGTCCAACCACTTGATCCTTTTAATTTAGCCCATTCCTTATCCTATGATGCAGGACTTGTACCACCTGCATCATAGTATATATCCATCTAAAAACCTTCCTTTTTTTCTCCATCTTCCATGGTCCAACCACTTGATCCTTTCAATTGAGCCCATTCCTTATCCTATGATGCAGGACTTGTACCACCTACATCAAAGGATATATCCATCTAAAAACCTTCCTTTTTTTCTCCATCTTCCATGGTCCAACCACTTGATCCTTTCAATTTAGCCCATTCCTTATCCTATGATGCAGGACTTGTACCACCTACATCAAAGGATATATCCATCTAAAAACCTTCCTTTTTTCTCCATCTTCCATGGTCCAACCACTTGATCCTTTCAATTGAGCCCATTCCTTATCCTATGATGCCGGACTTGTACCACCTGCATCATAGTATATATCCATCTAAAAACCTTCCTTTTTTTCTCCATCTTCCATGGTCCAACCACTTGATCCCTTCAATTTAGCCCATTCCTTATCCTATGATGCAGGACTTGTACCACCTGCATCAAAGGATATATCCATCTAAAAACCTTCCTTTTTTTCTCCATCTTCCATAGTCGAACCACTTGATCCTTTTAATTTAGCCCATTCCTTATCCTATGATGCAGGGCTTGTACCACCTGCATCAAAGGATATATCCATCTAAAAACATTCCTTTTTTTCTCCATCTTCCATGGTCCAACCACTTGATCCTTTCAATTTAGCCCATTCCTTATCCTATGATGCAGGACTTGTACCACCTACATCAAATGATATATCCATCTAAAAACCTTCCTTGTTTTTCTCCATCTTCCATGGTCCAACCTTTTGATCCTTCCAACTGAGTCCATTCCTTATCCTATGATGCAGGACTTGTACCACCTGCATCAAAGGATATATCCATCTAAAAACCTTCCTTTTTTTCTCCATCTTCCATTGTCGAACTACTTGATCCTTTTAATTTAGCCCATTCCTTATCCTATGATGCAGGGCTTGTACCACCTGCATCAAAGGATATATCCATCTAAAATCCTTCCTTTTTTTCTCCATCTTCCACTGTCGAACCACTTGATCGTTTTAATTTAGCCCATTCCTTATCCTATGATGCAGGACTTGTACCACCTGCATCAAATGATATATCCATTTAAAAACCTTCCTTTTTTCTCCATCTTCCATTGTCGAACCACTTGATTCTTTTTATTTAGCCCATTCCTTATCCTATGATGCAGGACTTGTACCACCTGCATTAAAGGATATATCCATCTTAAAACCTTCCTTTTTTTCTCCATCTTCCATTGTCGAACCACTTGATCCTTTTAATTTAGCCCATTCCTTATCCTATGATGAAGGGCCTGTACCACCTGCATCAAAGGATATATCCGTCTAAAAACCTTCCTTTTTTTCTCCATCTTCCATGGTCCAACCTTTTGATCCTTCAAACTGAGTCCATTCCTTATCCTATGATGCAGGACTTGTACCACCTGCATCAAAGGATATATCCATCTAAAAATATTCCTTTTTTTCCTCCATCTTCCATGGTCCAACCTCTTGATCCTTCCAACTGAGTCCATTCCTTATCCTATGATGCAGGACTTGTACCACCTGCATCAAAGGATATATCCATCTAAAAACCTTCCTTTTTTTCTCCATCTTCCATTGTAGAACCACTTGATCCTTTTAATTTAGCCCATTCCTTATCTTATGATGCAGGACTTGTACCACCTGCATCAAAGGATATATCCATCTAAAAAGCTTCCTTTTTTTTCTCCATCTTCCATGGTCCAACCACTTGATCCTTTCAATTTAGCCCATTCCTTATCCTATGATGCAGGACTTGTACCACCTACATCAAAGGATATATCCATCTAAAACTCTTCCTTTTTTTCTCCATATTCCATTGTCTAACCACTTGATACTTTTAATTTAGCCCATTCCTTATCCTATGATGCAGGACTTGTACCACCTGCATCAAAGGATATATCCATTTAAAAACCTTCCTTTTTTCTCCATCTTCCATTGTCGAACCACTTGATCCTTTTAATTTAGCCCATTCCTTATCCTATGATGCAGGACTTGTACCACCTGCATCAAAGGATATATCCATCTAAAAACCTTCCTTTTTTTCTCCACCTTTCATTGTCGAACCACTTGATCCTTTTAATTTAGCCCATTCCTTATCCTATGATGCAGGGCTTGTACCACCTGCATCAAAGGATATATCCATCAAAAATCCTTCCTTCTTTTCTCCATCTTCCATGGTCCAACCTTTTGATCCTTCCAACTGAGTCCATTCCTTATCCTATGATGCAGGACTTGTACCACCTGCATCAAAGGATATATCCATCTAAAAACATTCCTTTTTTTCCTCCATCTTCCATGGTCCAACCTCTTGATCCTTCCAACTGAGTCCATTCCTTATCCTATGATGCAGGACTTGTACCACCTGCATCAAAGGATATATCCATCTAAAAACCTTCCTTTTTTTCTCCATCTTCCATTGTCGAACCACTTGATCCTTTTAATTTAGCCCATTCTTTATCCTATGATGCAGGACTTGTACCACCTGCATCAAAGGATATATCCGTCTAAAAAGCTTCCTTTTTTTTTTCTCCATCTTCCATGGTCCAACCACTTGATCCTTTCAATTTAGCCCATTCCTTATCCTATGGTGCAGGACTTGTACCACCTGCATCAAAGGATATATCCCTTTAAAAACCTTCTTTTTTTTCTCCATCTTCCATGGTCCAACCTCTTGATCCTTCCAACTGAGTTCTTTCCTTATCCTATGATGCAGGACTTGTACCACCTGCATCAAAGGATATATCCATCTAAAAACATTCCTATTTTTCTCCATCTTCCATTGTCCAACCACTTGATCCTTTTAATTTAGCCCATTCCTTATCCTATGATGCAGGGCTTGGACCACCTGCATCAAAGGATATATCCGTCTAAAAGCCTTCCTTTTTTCTCCATCTTCCATGGTCCAACCTCTATATCCTTCCAACTGAGTCCATTCCTTATCCTATGATGCAGGACTTGTACCACCTACATTAAAGGATATATCCATCTAAAACCCTTCCTTTTTTCTCCATCTTCCATGGTCCAACCACTTGATCCCTTCAATTTAGCCCATTCCTTATCCTATGATGCAGGACTTGTACCACCTGCATCAAAGGATATATCCAGCTAAAAACCTTCCTTTTTTTCTCCATCTTCCATTGTCGAACCACTTGATCCTTTTAATTTAGCCCATTCCTTATCCTATGATGCAGGGCTTGTACCACCTGCATCAAAGGATATATCCATCTAAAAACCTTCCTTTTTTTCTCCATCTTCCATGGTCCAACCACTTGATCCTTTCAATTTAGCCCATTCCTTATCCTATGATGCAGGACTTGTACCACCTACATCAAAGGATATATCCATCTAAAAACCTTCCTTGTTTTTCTCCTTCTTCCATGGTCCAACCTTTTGATCCTTCCAACTGAGTCCATTCCTTATCCTATGATGCAGGACTTGTACCACCTGCATCAAAGGATATATCCATCTAAAAACCTTCCTTTTTTTCTCCATCTTCCATTGTCGAACTACTTGATCCTTTTAATTTAGCCCATTCCTTATCCTATGATGCAGGGCTTGTACCACCTGCATCAAAGGATATATCCATTTAAAAACCTTCCTTTTTTTCTCCATCTTCCATTGTCGAACCACTTTATCCTTTTAATTTAGCCCATTCCTTATCCTATGATGCAGGACTTGTACCACCTACATCAAAGGATATATCCATCTAAAAACCTTCCTTTTTTTCTCCATATTCCATTGTCGAACCACTTGATCCTTTTAATTTAGCCCATTCCTTATCCTATGATGCAGGACTTGTACCACCTGCATCAAAGGATATATCCATCTAAAAACCTTCCTTTTTTTCTCCATCTTCCATTGTCAAACCACTTGATTCTTTTAATTTAGCCCATTCTTTATCCTATGATGCAGGACTTGTACCACCTGCATTAAAGGATATATCCATCTAAAAAACTTCCTTTTTTTCTCCATCTTCCATTGTCGAACCACTTGATCCTTTTAATTTAGCCCATTCCTTATCCTATGATGAAGGGCTTGTACCACCTGCATCAAAGGATATATCCGTCTAAAAGCCTTCCTATTTTTTCCATCTTCCATGGTCCAACCTTTTGATCCTTCCAATTGAGTCCATTCCTTATCCTATGATGCAGGACTTGTACCACCTGCATCAAAGGATATATCCATCTAAAAACATTCCTTTTTTTCCTCCATCTTCCATGGTCCAACCTCTTGATCCTTCCAACTGAGTCCATTCCTTATCCTATGATGCAGGACTTGTACCACCTGCATCAAAGGATATATCCATCTAAAAACCTTCCTTTTTTTCTCCATCTTCCATTGTCAAACCATTTGATCCTTTTAATTTAGCCCATTCCTTTTCCTATGATGCAGGGCTTGTACCACCTGCATCAAAGGATATATCCGTCTAAAAAGCTTCCTTTTTTTTTCTCCATCTTCCATGGTCCAACCACTTGATCCTTTCAATTTAGCCCATTCCTTATCCTATGATGCAGGACTTGTACCACCTGCGTCAAAGGATATATCCATCTAAAAACCTTCCTTTTTTTCTCCATATTCCATTGTCGAACCACTTGATCCTTTTAATTTAGCCCATTCCTTATCCTATGATGCAGGACTTGTACCACCTGCATCAAAGAATATATCCATTTAAAAACCTTCCTTTTTTCTCCATCTTCCATTGTCGAACCACTTGATCCTTTTAATTTAGCCCATTCCTTATCCTATGATGCAGGACTTGTACCACCTGTATCAAAGGATATATCCATCTAAAAACCTTCCTTTTTTTCTCCATCTTCCATTGCCGAACCACTTGATCCTTTTAATTTAGCCCATTCCTTATCCTATGATGCAGGACTTGTACCACCTGCATCAAAGGATATATCCATCTAAAAACCTTCCTTCTTTTCTCCATTTTCCATGGTCCAACCTTTTGATCCTTCCAACTGAGTCCATTCCTTATCCTATGATGCAGGACTTGTACCACTTGCATCAAAGGATATATCCATCTAAAAACATTCCTTTTTTTCCTCCATCTTCCTTGGTCCAACCTCTTGATCCTTCCAACTGAGTCCATTCCTTATCCTATGATGCAGGACTTGTACCACCTGCATCAAAGGATATATCCATCTAAAAACCTTCCTTTTTTTCTCCATCTTCCATTGTCGAACCACTTGATCCTTTTAATTTAGCCCATTCCTTATCCTATGATGCAGGACTTGTACCACCTGCATCAAAGGATATATCCGTCTAAAAAGCTTCCTTTTTTTTTCTCCATCTTCCATGGTCCAACCACTTGATCCTTTTAATTTAGCCCATTCCTTATCCTATGATGCAGGACTTGTACCACCTGCATCAAAGGATATATCCCTCTAAAAACCTTTCTTTTTTTCTCCATCTTCCATGGTCCAACCTCTTGATCCTTCCAACTGAGTTCCTTCCTTATCCTATGATGCAGGACTTGTACCACCTGCATCAAAGGATATATCCATCTAAAAACCTTCCTTTTTTTCTCCATCTTCCATTGTCCAACCTCTATATCCTTCCAACTGAGTCCATTCCTTATCCTATGATGCAGGACTTGTACCACCTGCATCAAAGGATATATCCATCTAAAAACCTTCCTTTTTTTCTCCATCTTCCATTGTCGAACCACTTGATCCTTTTAATTTAGCCCATTCTTTATCCTATGATGCAGGGCTTGTACCACCTGCATCGAAGGATATATCCTTCTGAAAAGCTTCCTTTTTTTTCTCCATCTTCCATGGTCCAACCACTTGATCCTTTTAATTTAGCCCATTCCTTATCCTATGATGCAGGAGTTGTACCACCTGCATCAAAAGATATATCCATCTAAAAACCTTCCTTTTTTTCTCCATATTCCATTGTCGAACCACTTGATCCTTTTAATTTAGCCCATTCCTTATCCTATGATGCAGGACTTGTACCACCTGCATCAAAGGATATATCCATTTAAAAACCTTCCTTTTTTCTCCATCTTCCATTGTCGAACCACTTGATCCTTTTAATTTAGCCCATTCCTTATCCTATGATGCAGGACTTGTACCACCTGCATCAAAGGATATATCCATCTAAAAACCTTCCTTTTTTTCTCCATCTTCCATTGTCGAACCACTTGATCCTTTTAATTTAGCCCATTCCTTATCTTATGATGCAGGGCTTGTACCACCTGCATCAAAGGATATATCCATCTAAAATCCTTCCTTCTTTTCTCCATCTTCCATGGTCCAACCTTTTGATCCTTCCAACTGAGTCCATTCCTTATCCTATGATGCAGGACTTCTACCACCTGCATCAAAGGATATATCCATCTAAAAACCTTCCTTTTTTTCTCCATCTTCCATTGTCGAACCACTTGATCCTTTTAATTTAGCCCATTCCTTATCCTATGATGCAGGACTTGTACCACCTGCATCAAAGGATATATCCGTCTAAAGAGCTTCCTTTTTTTTTCTCCAGCTTCCATGGTCCAACCACTTGATCCTTTCAATTTAGCCCATTCCTTATCCTATGATGCAGGACTTGTACCACCTGCATCAAAGGATATATCCCTTTAAAAACCTTCCTTTTTTTTCCATCTTCCATGGTCCAACCTCTTGATCCTTCCAACTGAGTTCATTCCTTATCCTATGATGCAGGACTTGTACCACCTGCATTAAAGGATATATCCATCTAAAAACCTTCCTTTTTTTCTCCATCTTCCATTGTCGAACCACTTGATCCTCTTAATTTAGCCCATTCCTTATCCTATGAGTCAGGACTTGTACCACCTGCATCAAAGGATATATCCATCTAAAAACCTTCCTTTTTTTCTCCATCTTCCATTGTCGAACCACTTGATCCTTTTAATTTAGCCCATTCCTTATCCTATGAAGCAGGGCTTGTACCACCTGCATCAAAGGATATATCCATCTAAGAACATTCCTTTTTTTCTCCATCTTCCATGGTCCAACCACTTGATCCTTTCAATTTAGCCCATTCCTTATCCTATGATGCAGGACTTGTACCACCTACATCAAATGATATATCCATCTAAAAACCTTCCTTTTTTTCTCCTTCTTCCATGGTCCAACCTTTTGATCCTTCCAACTGAGTCCATTCCTTATCCTATGATGCAGGACTTGTACCACCTGCATCAAAGGATATATCCATCTAAAAACCTTCCTTTTTTTCTCCATCTTCCATTGTCGAACTACTTGATCCTTTTAATTTAGCCCATTCCTTATCCTATGATGCAGGGCTTGTACCACCTGCATCAAAGGATATATCCATCTAAAAACCTTCCTTTTTTTTTCCATCTTCCATTGTCGAACCACTTGATCCTTTTAATTTAGCCCATTCCTTATCCTATGATGCAGGACTTGTACCACCTGCATCAAAGGATATATCCATCTAAAAACCTTCCTTTTTTTCTCCATATTCCATTGTAGAACCACTTGATCCTTTTAATTTAGCCCATTCCTTATCCTATGATGCAGGACTTGTACCACCTGCATCAAAGGATATATCCATTTAAAAACCTTCCTTTTTTTCTCCATCTTCCATTGTTGAACCACTTGATTCTTTTAATTTAGCCCATTCCTTATCCTATGATGCAGGACTTGTACCACCTGCATCAAAGGATATATCCATCTAAAAACATTCCTTTTTTTCCTCCATCTTCCATGGTCCAACCTCTTGATCCTTCCAACTGAGTCCATTCCTTATCCTATGATGCAGGACTTGTACCACCTGCATCAAAGGATATATCCATCTAAAAACCTTCCTTTTTTTCTCCATCTTCCATTGTCGAACCACTTGATCCTTTTAATTTAGCCCATTCTTTATCCTATGATGCAGGACTTGTACCACCTGCATCAAAGGATATATCCGTCTAAAAAGCTTCCTTTTTTTTTTCTCCATCTTCCATGGTCCAACCACTTGATCCTTTCAATTTAGCCCATTCCTTATCCTATGATGCAGGACTTGTACCACCTGCATCAAAGGATATATCCCTTTAAAAACCTTCCTTTTTTTCTCCATCTTCCATGGTCCAACCTCTTGATCCTTCCAACTGAGTTCTTTCCTTATCCTATGATGCAGGACTTGTACCACCTGCATCAAAGGATATATCCATCTAAAAACATTCCTATTTTTCTCCATCTTCCATTGTCCAACCACTTGATCCTTTTAATTTAGCCCATTCCTTATCCTATGATGCAGGGCTTGGACCACCTGCATCAAAGGATATATCCGTCTAAAAGCCTTCCTTTTTTCTCCATCTTCCATGGTCCAACCTCTATATCCTTCCAACTGAGTCCATTCCTTATCCTATGATGCAGGACTTGTACCACCTACATTAAAGGATATATCCATCTAAAACCCTTCCTTTTTTCTCCATCTTCCATGGTCCAACCACTTGATCCCTTCAATTTAGCCCATTCCTTATCCTATGATGCAGGACTTGTACCACCTGCATCAAAGGATATATCCAGCTAAAAACCTTCCTTTTTTTCTCCATCTTCCATTGTCGAACCACTTGATCCTTTTAATTTAGCCCATTCCTTATCCTATGATGCAGGGCTTGTACCACCTGCATCAAAGGATATATCCATCTAAAAACCTTCCTTTTTTTCTCCATCTTCCATGGTCCAACCACTTGATCCTTTCAATTTAGCCCATTCCTTATCCTATGATGCAGGACTTGTACCACCTACATCAAAGGATATATCCATCTAAAAACCTTCCTTGTTTTTCTCCTTCTTCCATGGTCCAACCTTTTGATCCTTCCAACTGAGTCCATTCCTTATCCTATGATGCAGGACTTGTACCACCTGCATCAAAGGATATATCCATCTAAAAACCTTCCTTTTTTTCTCCATCTTCCATTGTCGAACTACTTGATCCTTTTAATTTAGCCCATTCCTTATCCTATGATGCAGGGCTTGTACCACCTGCATCAAAGGATATATCCATTTAAAAACCTTCCTTTTTTTCTCCATCTTCCATTGTCGAACCAGTTTATCCTTTTAATTTAGCCCATTCCTTATCCTATGATGCAGGACTTGTACTACCTACATCAAAGGATATATCCATCTAAAAACCTTCCTTTTTTTCTCCATATTCCATTGTCGAACCACTTGATCCTTTTAATTTAGCCCATTCCTTATCCTATGATGCAGGACTTGTACCACCTGCATCAAAGGATATATCCATCTAAAAACCTTCCTTTTTTTCTCCATCTTCCATTGTCAAACCACTTGATTCTTTTAATTTAGCCCATTCTTTATCCTATGATGCAGGACTTGTACCACCTGCATTAAAGGATATATCCATCTAAAAAACTTCCTTTTTTTCTCCATCTTCCATTGTCGAACCACTTGATCCTTTTAATTTAGCCCATTCCTTATCCTATGATGAAGGGCTTGTACCACCTGCATCAAAGGATATATCCGTCTAAAAGCCTTCCTTTTTTTTCCATCTTCCATGGTCCAACCTTTTGATCCTTCCAATTGAGTCCATTCCTTATCATATGATGCAGGACTTGTACCACCTGCATCAAAGGATATATCCATCTAAAAACATTCCTTTTTTTCCTCCATCTTCCATGGTCCAACCTCTTGATCCTTCCAACTGAGTCCATTCCTTATCCTATGATGCAGGACTTGTACCACCTGCATCAAAGGATATATCCATCTAAAAACCTTCCTTTTTTTCTCCATCTTCCATTGTCAAACCATTTGATCCTTTTAATTTAGCCCATTCCTTTTCCTATGATGCAGGGCTTGTACCACCTGCATCAAAGGATATATCCGTCTAAAAAGCTTCCTTTTTTTTTCTCCATCTTCCATGGTCCAACCACTTGATCCTTTCAATTTAGCCCATTCCTTATCCTATGATGCAGGACTTGTACCACCTGCGTCAAAGGATATATCCATCTAAAAACCTTCCTTTTTTTCTCCATATTCCATTGTCGAACCACTTGATCCTTTTAATTTAGCCCATTCCTTATCCTATGATGCAGGACTTGTACCACCTGCATCAAAGAATATATCCATTTAAAAACCTTCCTTTTTTCTCCATCTTCCATTGTCGAACCACTTGATCCTTTTAATTTAGCCCATTCCTTATCCTATGATGCAGGACTTGTACCACCTGTATCAAAGGATATATCCATCTAAAAACCTTCCTTTTTTTCTCCATCTTCCATTGCCGAACCACTTGATCCTTTTAATTTAGCCCTTTCCTTATCCTATGATGCAGGGCTTGTACCACCTGCATCAAAGGATATATCCATCTAAAAACCTTCCTTCTTTTCTCCATTTTCCATGGTCCAACCTTTTGATCCTTCCAACTGAGTCCATTCCTTATCCTATGATGCAGGACTTGTACCACTTGCATCAAAGGATATATCCATCTAAAAACATTCCTTTTTTTCCTCCATCTTCCTTGGTCCAACCTCTTGATCCTTCCAACTGAGTCCATTCCTTATCCTATGATGCAGGACTTGTACCACCTGCATCAAAGGATATATCCATCTAAAAACCTTCCTTTTTTTCTCCATCTTCCATTGTCGAACCACTTGATCCTTTTAATTTAGCCCATTCCTTATCCTATGATGCAGGACTTGTACCACCTGCATCAAAGGATATATCCGTCTAAAAAGCTTCCTTTTTTTTTCTCCATCTTCCATGGTCCAACCACTTGATCCTTTTAATTTAGCCCATTCCTTATCCTATGATGCAGGACTTGTACCACCTGCATCAAAGGATATATCCCTCTAAAAACCTTTCTTTTTTTCTCCATCTTCCATGGTCCAACCTCTTGATCCTTCCAACTGAGTTCCTTCCTTATCCTATGATGCAGGACTTGTACCACCTGCATCAAAGGATATATCCATCTAAAAACCTTCCTTTTTTTCTCCATCTTCCATTGTCCAACCTCTATATCCTTCCAACTGAGTCCATTCCTTATCCTATGATGCAGGACTTGTACCACCTGCATCAAAGGATATATCCATCTAAAAACCTTCCTTTTTTTCTCCATCTTCCATTGTCGAACCACTTGATCCTTTTAATTTAGCCCATTCTTTATCCTATGATGCAGGGCTTGTACCACCTGCATCGAAGGATATATCCTTCTGAAAAGCTTCCTTTTTTTTCTCCATCTTCCATGGTCCAACCACTTGATCCTTTTAATTTAGCCCATTCCTTATCCTATGATGCAGGACTTGTACCACCTGCATCAAAAGATATATCCATTTAAAAACCTTCCTTTTTTTCTCCATATTCCATTGTCGAACCACTTGATCCTTTTAATTTAGCCCATTCCTTATCCTATGATGCAGGACTTGTACCACCTGCATCAAAGGATATATCCATTTAAAAACCTTCCTTTTTTCTCCATCTTCCATTGTCGAACCACTTGATCCTTTTAATTTAGCCCATTCCTTATCCTATGATGCAGGACTTGTACCACCTGCATCAAAGGATATATCCATCTAAAAACCTTCCTTTTTTTCTCCATCTTCCATTGTCAAACCACTTGATCCTTTTAATTTAGCCCATTCCTTATCTTATGATGCAGGGCTTGTACCACCTGCATCAAAGGATATATCCATCTAAAATCCTTCCTTCTTTTCTCCATCTTCCATGGTCCAACCTTTTGATCCTTCCAACTGAGTCCATTCCTTATCCTATGATGCAGGACTTGTACCACCTGCATCAAAGGATATATCCATCTAAAAACATTCCTTTTTTTCCTCCATCTTCCATGGTCCAACCTCTTGATCCTTCCAACTGAGTCCATTCCTTATCCTATGATGCAGGACTTCTACCACCTGCATCAAAGGATATATCCATCTAAAAACCTTCCTTTTTTTCTCCATCTTCCATTGTCGAACCACTTGATCCTTTTGATTTAGCCCATTCCTTATCCTATGATGCAGGACTTGTACCACCTGCATCAAAGGATATATCCGTCTAAAGAGCTTCCTTTTTTTTTCTCCAGCTTCCATGGTCCAACCACTTGATCCTTTCAATTTAGCCCATTCCTTATCCTATGATGCAGGACTTGTACCACCTGCATCAAAGGATATATCCCTTTAAAAACCTCCCTTTTTTTTCCATCTTCCATGGTCCAACCTCTTGATCCTTCCAACTGAGTTCATTCCTTATCCTATGATGCAGGACTTGTACCACCTACATCAAATGATATATCCATCTAAAAACCTTCCTTTTTTTCTCCATCTTCCATTGTCGAACTACTTGATCCTTTTAATTTAGCCCATTCCTTATCCTATGATGCAGGACTTGTACCACCTGCATCAAAGGATATATCCATCTAAAAACCTTCCTTTTTTTCTCCATCTTCCATTGTCGAACCACTTGATCCTTTTAATTTAGCCCATTCCTTATCCTATGAAGCAGGGCTTGTACCACCTGCATCAAAGGATATATCCATCTAAGAACATTCCTTTTTTTCTCCATCTTCCATGGTCCAACCACTTGATCCTTTCAATTTAGCCCATTCCTTATCCTATGATGCAGGACTTGTACCACCTACATCAAATGATATATCCATCTAAAAACTTTCCTTTTTTCTCCTTCTTCCATGGTCCAACCTTTTGATCCTTCCAACTGAGTCCATTCCTTATCCTATGATGCAGGACTTGTACCACCTACATCAAAGGATATATCCATCTAAAAACCTTCCTTTTTTTCTCCATCTTCCATTGTCGAACTACTTGATCCTTTTAATTTAGCCCATTCCTTATCCTATGATGCAGGGCTTGTACCACCTGCATCAAAGGATATATCCATCTAAAAACCTTCCTTTTTTTTCCATCTTCCATTGTCGAACCACTTGATCCTTTTAATTTAGCCCATTCCTTATCCTATGATGCAGGACTTGTACCACCTGCATCAAAGGATATATCCATCTAAAAACCTTCCTTTTTTTCTCCATATTCCATTGTCGAACCACTTGATCCTTTTAATTTAGCTAATTCCTTATCCTATGATGCAGGACTTGTACCACCTGCATCAAAGGATATATCCATTTAAAAACCTTCCTTTTTTTCTCCATCTTCCATTGTTGAACCACTTGATTCTTTTAATTTAGCCCATTCCTTATCCTATGATGCAGGACTTGTACCACCTGCATTGAAGGATATATTCATCTAAAAACCTTCCTTTTTTCTCCATTTTCCATTGTCGAACCACTTGATCCTTTTAATTTAGCCCATTCCTTATCCTATGATGAAGGGCTTGTACCACCTGCATCAAAGGATATATCCTTCTAAAAACCTTCCTTTTTTTTTCTCCATCTTCCATGGTCCAACCACTTGATCCTTTCAATTTAGCCCATTCCTTATCCTATGATACAGGACTTGTACCACCTACATCAAAGGATATATATTCATCTCAAAACCTTCCTTTTTTCCTCCATCTTCCATTGTCCAACCACTTTATCCTTTTAATTTAGCTCATTCTTTATCCTATGATGCTGGGCTTGTACCACCTGCATCAAAGGATATATCCGTCTAAAAAGCTTCCTTTTTTTCTTCCATATTCCATGGTCCAACCACTTGATCCTTTCAATTTAGCCCATTCCTTATCCTATGATGCAGGACTTGTACCACCTGCATCAAAGGATATATCCATCTAAAAACCTTCCTTTTTTTCTCCATCTTCCATGGTCCAACCTCTTGATCCTTCTCCTCTAGCTGCTGCTGCTGCTGCTGCTGCCTTCCTTTTTTTTATTTTCTCTTTTTTCTTTTTTTTTTTGGCTGCCTCATTTGTTCCTCCTCCTTCTCTTTCTCCTCTAGCTGCTTGCTGCTGCTGCTTCCCTTTTTTTATTTTCTCTTTTTTTTTTGCTGCCTCATTTGTTTCTCCCCCTTCTCTTTCTCCTTTAGCTGCTGATGCTGCTACTTCTGCCTCCCTTTTTTTTATTTTATCTTTTTTTTCTGCCTCATTTGTTTCTACTCCTCCTCTTTCTCCTTTAGCTGCTGATGCAGCTGCTGCTGCAGCTGCTGCTGCCTCCCTTTTTTTTATTTTCTCTTTTTTTTTTGCTGCCTCATTATTTTCTCCTCCTTCTCTTTCTCCTTTAGCTGCTGGTGCTGCTGCTGCTGCATCCCTTTTTTTTTTATTTTCTCTTTTTTTTGCTGCCTCATTTGTTTCTACTCCTTCTCTTTCTCCTTTAGCTGCTGATGCTGCTACTTCTGCCTCCCTTTTTTTTATTTTCTCTTTTTTTTCTGCCTCATTTGTTTCTCCTCCTTCTCTTTCTCCTTTAGCTGCTGATGCTGCTGCTGCATCCCTTTTTTTTATTTTCTCTTTTTTTTTGCTGCCTCATTTGTTTCTACTCCTTCTCTTTCTCCTTTAGCTGCTGATGCTGCTGCTGCTGCCTCCCTTTTTTTTCTATTTTCTCTTTTTTTTTTGGCTGCCTCATTTGTTTCTCCTTCTCTTTCTCCTTTAGCTGCTGATGCTGCTGCTGCTGCCTCCCTTTTTTTTATTTTCTCTTTTTTTTTGCTGCCTCATTTGTTTCTCCTCCTTCTCTTTCTCCTTTAGCTGCTGATGCTGCTGCTGCTGCCTCCCTTTTTTTTATTTTCTCTTTTTTTTATTTGCTGCCTCATTTGTTTCTCCTCCTCTTTCTCCTTTAGCTGCTGATGCTGCTGCTGCTGCCTCCCTTTTTTTATTTTCTCTTTTTTTTGCTGGCTCATTTGTTTCTCCTACTTCTCTTTCTCTTTTAGCTGCTGATGCTGCTGCTGCTTCCTCCCTTTTTTTATTTTCTCTTTTTTTTTTGCTGCCTCATTTGTTTTTCCTCCTTCTCTTTCTCCTTTAGCTGCTGATGCTGCTGCTGCTGCCTCCCTTTTTTCATTTTCTCTTTTTTTTGCTGGCTCATTTGTTTCTCCTACTCCTCTTTCTCTTTTAGCTGCTGATGCTGCTGCTGCTTCCTCCCTTTTTTTATTTTCTCTTTTTTTTTTGCTGCCTCATTTGTTTTTCCTCCTTCTCTTTCTCCTTTAGCTGCTGATGCTGCTGCTGCTGCCTCCCTTTTTTTATTTTCTCTTTTTTTTTGCTGCCTCATTTGTTTCTCCTCCTTCTCTTTCTCCTTTAGCTGCTGATGCTGCTGCTGCTACCTCCCTTTTTTTATTTTCTTTTTTTTTGCTGCCTCATTTGTTTCTCCTCCTTCTCTTTCTCCTTTAGCTGCTGATGCTGATGCTGCTGCTGCTGCCTCCCTTTTTTTATTTTCTCTTTTTTTGCTGCCTCATTTGTTTCTCCTCCTTCTCTTTCTCCTTTAGCTGCTGATGCTGATGCTGCTGCTGCTGCCTCCCTTTTTTTATTTTCTCTTTTTTTTTGCTGCCTCATTTGTTTCTCCTCCTTCTCTTTCTCCTTTAGCTGCTGATGCTGCTGCTGCTGCCTCCCTTTTTTTATTTTCTCTTTTTTTTTTTTTTTTTTGCTGCCTCATTTTTTCTCCTCCTTCTCTTTCTCCTTTAGCTGCTGATGCTGCTGCTGCTGCCTCCCTTTTTTTATTTTCTCTTTTTTTTTGCTGCCTCATTTGTTTCTCCTCCTTCTCTTTCTCCTTTAGCTGCTGATGCTGCTGCTGCTGACTCCCTTTTTTTTATTTTTTTTTTTTTTTTTTGCTGCGTCATTTGTTTCTCCTTCTCTTTCTCCTTTAGCTGCTGATGCTGCTGCTGCTGCCTCCCTTTTTTTATTTTCTCTTTTTTTTTGCTGCCTCATTTGTTTCTCCTCCTTCTCTTTCTCCTTTAGCTGCTGATGCTGCTGCTGCTGACTCCCTTTTTTTTATTTTTTTTTTTTTTGCTGCCTCATTTGTTTCTCCTTCTCTTTCTCCTTTAGCTGCTGATGCTGCTGCTGCTGCCTCCCTTTTTTTTATTTTCTCTTTTTTTTTGCTGCCTCATTTGTTTCTCCTCCTTCTCTTTCTCCTTTAGCTGCTGATGCTGCTGCTGCTGCCTCCCTTTTTTTTATTTTGTTTTTTTTTTGCTGCCTCATTTGTTCTCTCCTTCTCTTTCTCCTTTAGCTGCTGATGCTGCTGCTGCTGCTGCCTCCCTTTTTTTATTTTCTCTTTTTTTTTTTTTTTTTTTGCTGCCTCATTTGTTTCTACTCCTTCTCTTTCTCCTTTAGCTGCTGATGCTGCTGCTGCTGCCTCCCTTTTTTTTATTTCTCTTTTTTTTTTTTTTTTTTGCTGCCTCATTTGTTTCTACTCCTTCTCTTTCTCCTTTAGCTGCCGATGCTGCTGCTGCTGTCTCCCTTTTTTTTATTTTCTCTTTTTTTTGCTGCCTCATTTGTTTCTACTCCTTCTCTTTCTCCTTTAGCTGCTGATGCTGCTGCTGCTGCCTCCCTTTTTTTTATTTTCTCTTTTTTTTTTTTTTTTTTTTTTTTTGCTGCCTCATTTGTTTCTACTCCTTCTCTTTCTCCTTTAGCTGCCGATGCTGCTGCTGCTGCCTCCCTTTTTTTTATTTTCTCTTTTTATTTTTTTTTTTTGCTGCCTCATTTGTTTCTACTCCTTCTCTTTCTCCTTTAGCTGCTGATGCTGCTGCTGCTGCCTCCCTTTTTTTTATTTTCTCTTTTTTTTTTTTTTTTTTTTTTTTTTGCTGCCTCATTTGTTTCTACTCCTTCTCTTTCTCCTTTAGCTGCCGATGCTGCTGCTGCTGTCTCCCTTTTTTTTATTTCCTCTTTTTTTTTTTTTTTTTTGCTGCCTCATTTGTTTCTACTCCTTCTCTTTCTCCTTTAGCTGCTGATGCTGCTGCTGCTGCCTCCCTTTTTTTTATCTTCTCTTTTTATTTTTTTTTTTTTGCTGCCTCATTTGTTTCTACTCCTTCTCTTTCTCCTTTAGCTGCCGATGCTGCTGCTGCCTCTCTTTTTTTATTTCTCTTTTTTTTTTTTTTTTTTTTGCTGCCTCATTTGTTTCTACTCCTTCTCTTTCTCCTTTAGCTGCCGATGCTGCTGCTGCCTCCCTTTTTTTTATTTCTCTTTTTTTTTTTTTTTTTTGCTGCCTCATTTGTTTCTACTCCTTCTCTTTCTCCTTTAGCTGCCGATGCTGCTGCTGCTGTCTCCCTTTTTTTTATTCCCTCTTTTTTTTTTTTTTTTTTTTTTTTTTTTTTTGCTGCCTCATTTGTTTCTACTCCTTCTCTTTCTCCTTTAGCTGCCGATGCTGCTGCTGCTGTCTCCCTTTTTTTTATTTCCTCTTTTTTTTTTTTTTTTTTTTTTTTTGCTGCCTCATTTGTTTCTACTCCTTCTCTTTCTCCTTTAGCTGCCGATGCTGCTGCTGCTGCCTCCCTTTTTTTTATTCCCTTTTTTTTTTTTTTTTTTTTTTTTTTTTTTTGCTGCCTCATTTGTTTCTACTCCTTCTCGTTCTCCTTTAGCTGCCGATGCTGCTGCTGCTGTCTCCCTTTTTTTTATTCCCTCTTTTTTTTTTTTTTTTTTTTTTTTTGCTGCCTCATTTGTTTCTACTCCTTCTCTTTCTCCTTTAGCTGCCGATGCTGCTGCTGCTGTCTCCCTTTTTTTTATTCCCTCTTTTTTTTTTTTTTTTTTTTTTTGCTGCCTCATTTGTTTCTACTCCTTCTCTTTCTCCTTTAGCTGCCGATGCTGCTGCTGCTGTCTCCCTTTTTTTTATTCCCTCTTTTTTTTTTTTTTTTTTTTTTTTTTTGCTGCCTCATTTGTTTCTACTCCTTCTCTTTCTCCTTTAGCTGCCGATGCTGCTGCTGCTGTCTCCCTTTTTTTTATTCCCTCTTTTTTTTTTTTTTTTTTTTTTTTTTTTTTTGCTGCCTCATTTGTTTCTACTCCTTCTCTTTCTCCTTTAGCTGCCGATGCTGCTGCTGCTGTCTCCCTTTTTTTTATTCCCTCTTTTTTTTTTTTTTTTTTTTTTTTTTTGCTGCCTCATTTGTTTCTACTCCTTCTCTTTCTCCTTTAGCTGCCGATGCTGCTGCTGCTGTCTCCCTTTTTTTTATTCCCTCTTTTTTTTTTTTTTTTTTTTTTTTTTTTTTTGCTGCCTCATTTGTTTCTACTCCTTCTCTTTCTCCTTTAGCTGCCGATGCTGCTGCTGCTGTCTCCCTTTTTTTTATTCCCTCTTTTTTTTTTTTTTTTTTTTTTTTTTGCTGCCTCATTTGTTTCTACTCCTTCTCTTTCTCCTTTAGCTGCCGATGCTGCTGCTGCTGTCTCCCTTTTTTTTATTCCCTCTTTTTTTTTTTTTTTTTTTTTTTTTTTTTTTGCTGCCTCATTTGTTTCTACTCCTTCTCTTTCTCCTTTAGCTGCCGATGCTGCTGCTGCTGCTGCCTCCCTTTTTTTTATTCCCTCTTTTTTTTTTTTTTTTTTTTTTTTTTGCTGCCTCATTTGTTTCTACTCCTTCTCTTTCTCCTTTAGCTGCCGATGCTGCTGCTGCTGTCTCCCTTTTTTTTATTCCCTCTTTTTTTTTTTTTTTTTTTTTTTTTTTTTTTGCTGCCTCATTTGTTTCTACTCCTTCTCTTTCTCCTTTAGCTGCCGATGCTGCTGCTGCTGTCTCCCTTTTTTTTATTCCCTCTTTTTTTTTTTTTTTTTTTTTTTTTTTGCTGCCTCATTTGTTTCTACTCCTTCTCTTTCTCCTTTAGCTGCCGATGCTGCTGCTGCTGTCTCCCTTTTTTTTATTCCCTCTTTTTTTTTTTTTTTTTTTTTTTTTTTTTTGCTGCCTCATTTGTTTCTACTCCTTCTCTTTCTCCTTTAGCTGCCGATGCTGCTGCTGCTGTCTCCCTTTTTTTTATTCCCTCTTTTTTTTTTTTTTTTTTTTTTTTTTTTTTTTTTTTTTTGCTGCCTCATTTGTTTCTACTCCTTCTCTTTCTCCTTTAGCTGCCGATGCTGCTGCTGCTGTCTCCCTTTTTTTTATTCCCTCTTTTTTTTTTTTTTTTTTTTTTTTGCTGCCTCATTTGTTTCTACTCCTTCTCTTTCTCCTTTAGCTGCCGATGCTGCTGCTGCTGTCTCCCTTTTTTTTATTCCCTCTTTTTTTTTTTTTTTTTTTTTTTTTTTGCTGCCTCATTTGTTTCTACTCCTTCTCTTTCTCCTTTAGCTGCCGATGCTGCTGCTGCTGTCTCCCTTTTTTTTATTCCCTCTTTTTTTTTTTTTTTTTTTTTTTTGCTGCCTCATTTGTTTCTACTCCTTCTCTTTCTCCTTTAGCTGCCGATGCTGCTGCTGCTGTCTCCCTTTTTTTTATTCCCTCTTTTTTTTTTTTTTTTTTTTTTTTTTTTTGCTGCCTCATTTGTTTCTACTCCTTCTCTTTCTCCTTTAGCTGCCGATGCTGCTGCTGCTGTCTCCCTTTTTTTTATTCCCTCTTTTTTTTTTTTTTTTTTTTTTTTTTTTTTTTTGCTGCCTCATTTGTTTCTACTCCTTCTCTTTCTCCTTTAGCTGCCGATGCTGCTGCTGCTGCCTCCCTTTTTTTTATTCCCTCTTTTTTTTTTTTTTTTTTTTTTTTTTTGCTGCCTCATTTGTTTCTACTCCTTCTCTTTCTCCTTTAGCTGCCGATGCTGCTGCTGCTGTCTCCCTTTTTTTTATTCCCTCTTTTTTTTTTTTTTTTTTTTTGCTGCCTCATTTGTTTCTACTCCTTCTCTTTCTCCTTTAGCTGCCGATGCTGCTGCTGCTGTCTCCCTTTTTTTTATTCCCTCTTTTTTTTTTTTTTTTTTTTGCTGCCTCATTTGTTTCTACTCCTTCTCGTTCTCCTTTAGCTGCCGATGCTGCTGCTGCTGTCTCCCTTTTTTTTATTCCCTCTTTTTTTTTTTTTTTTTTTTTTTTTTTTGCTGCCTCATTTGTTTCTACTCCTTCTCTTTCTCCTTTAGCTGCCGATGCTGCTGCTGCTGTCTCCCTTTTTTTTATTCCCTCTTTTTTTTTTTTTTTTTTTTTGCTGCCTCATTTGTTTCTACTCCTTCTCTTTCTCCTTTAGCTGCCGATGCTGCTGCTGCTGTCTCCCTTTTTTTTATTCCCTCTTTTTTTTTTTTTTTTTTTTTTGCTGCCTCATTTGTTTCTACTCCTTCTCTTTCTCCTTTAGCTGCCGATGCTGCTGCTGCTGCCTCCCTTTTTTTTATTCCCTCTTTTTTTTTTTTTTTTTTTTTTTTGCTGCCTCATTTGTTTCTACTCCTTCTCGTTCTCCTTTAGCTGCCGATGCTGCTGCTGCTGTCTCCCTTTTTTTTATTCCCTCTTTTTTTTTTTTTTTTTTGCTGCCTCATTTGTTTCTACTCCTTCTCTTTCTCCTTTAGCTGCCGATGCTTCTGCTGCTGTCTCCCTTTTTTTTATTCCCTCTTTTTTTTTTTTTTTTTTTTTTTTTTTTTTTTTTTTTTTTGCTGCCTCATTTGTTTCTACTCCTTCTCTTTCTCCTTTAGCTGCCGATGCTGCTGCTGCTGTCTCCCTTTTTTTTATTCCCTCTTTTTTTTTTTTTTTTTTTTTTTTTTTTGCTGCCTCATTTGTTTCTACTCCTTCTCTTTCTCCTTTAGCTGCCGATGCTGCTGCTGCTGTCTCCCTTTTTTTTATTCCCTCTTTTTTTTTTTTTTTTTTTTTTTTTTTTTTTTTTTTTTTGCTGCCTCATTTGTTTCTACTCCTTCTCTTTCTCCTTTAGCTGCCGATGCTGCTGCTGCTGTCTCCCTTTTTTTTATTCCCTCTTTTTTTTTTTTTTTTTTTTTTTTTTTTTTGCTGCCTCATTTGTTTCTACTCCTTCTCTTTCTCCTTTAGCTGCCGATGCTCTGCTGCTGTCTCCCTTTTTTTTATTCCCTCTTTTTTTTTTTTTTTTTTTTTTTTTTTTTTTTTTTTTTTGCTGCCTCATTTGTTTCTACTCCTTCTCTTTCTCCTTTAGCTGCCGATGCTGCTGCTGCTGTCTCCCTTTTTTTTATTCCCTCTTTTTTTTTTTTTTTTTTTTTTTTTTTTTTGCTGCCTCATTTGTTTCTACTCTTCTCTTTCTCCTTTAGCTGCCGATGCTGCTGCTGCTGTCTCCCTTTTTTTTATTCCCTCTTTTTTTTTTTTTTTTTTTTTTTTTTTTTTTTTTTTTTGCTGCCTCATTTGTTTCTACTCCTTCTCTTTCTCCTTTAGCTGCCGATGCTGCTGCTGCTGTCTCCCTTTTTTTATTCCCTCTTTTTTTTTTTTTTTTTTTTTTTTTTTTTTTTTTTTTTTTTTGCTGCCTCATTTGTTTCTCCTCCTCTTTCTCCTTTAGCTGCTGATGCTGCTGCTGCTGCCTCCCTTTTTTTTTTTCTCTTTTTTTTTTTTGCTGCCTCATTTGTTTCTACTCCTTCTCTTTCTCCTTTAGCTGCCGATGCTGCTGCTGCTGTCTCCCTTTTTTTTATTCCCTCTTTTTTTTTTTTTTTTTTTTTTTTTTTTTTTTTTTTTTTTTTTTGCTGCCTCATTTGTTTCTACTCCTTCTCTTTCTCCTTTAGCTGCCGATGCTGCTGCTGCTGTCTCCCTTTTTTTTATTCCCTCTTTTTTTTTTTTTTTTTTTTTTTTTTTTTTTTTTTTTTGCTGCCTCATTTGTTTCTACTCCTTCTCGTTCTCCTTTAGCTGCCGATGCTGCTGCTGCTGTCCCCTTTTTTTTATTCCCTCTTTTTTTTTTTTTTTTTTTTTTGCTGCCTCATTTGTTTCTACTCCTTCTTTTCTCCTTTAGCTGCCGATGCTGCTGCTGCTGCCTCCCTTTTTTTTATTCCCTCTTTTTTTTTTTTTTTTTTTTTTTTTTTTTTTTTTTTTTTTTTGCTGCCTCATTTGTTTCTACTCCTTCTCGTTCTCCTTTAGCTGCCGATGCTGCTGCTGCTGTCTCCCTTTTTTTTATTCCCTCTTTTTTTTTTTTTTTTTTTTTTTTTTTTTTTTTTTTTGCTGCCTCATTTGTTTCTACTCCTTCTCTTTCTCCTTTAGCTGCCGATGCTGCTGCTGCTGCCTCCCTTTTTTTTATTCCCTCTTTTTTTTTTTTTTTTTTTTTTTTTTTTTTTTTTTTGCTGCCTCATTTGTTTCTACTCCTTCTCGTTCTCCTTTAGCTGCCGATGCTGCTGCTGCTGCCTCCTTTTTTTTTATTCCCTCTTTTTTTTTTTTTTTTTTTTTTTTTTTTGCTGCCTCATTTGTTTCTACTCCTTCTCGTTCTCCTTTAGCTGCCGATGCTGCTGCTGCTGTCTCCCTTTTTTTTATTCCCTCTTTTTTTTTTTTTTTTTTTTTTTTTTTTTTTGCTGCCTCATTTGTTTCTACTCCTTCTCTTTCTCCTTTAGCTGCCGATGCTGCAGCTGCTGTCTCCCTTTTTTTTATTCCCTCTTTTTTTTTTTTTTTTTTTTTTTTTTTTGCTGCCTCATTTGTTTCTACTCCTTCTTGTTCTCCTTTAGCTGCCGATGCTGCTGCTGCTGTCTCCCTTTTTTTTATTCCCTCTTTTTTTTTTTTTTTTTTTTTTTTTTTTTTGCTGCCTCATTTGTTTCTACTCCTTCTCTTTCTCCTTTAGCTGCTGATGCTGCTGCTGCTGCCTCCCATTTTTTTATTTTCTCTTTTTTTTTGCTGCCTCATTTGTTTCTACTCCTTCTCTTTCTCCTTTAGCTGCCGATGCTGCTGCTGCTGCCTCCCTTTTTTTTATCTTCTCTTTTTATTTATTTTTTTTTTTTCTGCCTCATTTGTTTCTACTCCTTTCTTTCTCCTTTAGCTCCGATGCTGCTGCTGCTGTCTCCCTTTTTTTATTTTCTCTTTTTTTTGCTGCCTCATTTGTTTCTCCTCCTTCTCTTTCTCCTTTAGCTGCTGATGCTGCTGCTGCTGCCTCCCTTTTTTTTATCTTCTCTTTTTATTTTTTTATTTTTTTTTTTTTGCTGCCTCATTTGTTTCTACTCCTTCTCTTCCTCCTTTAGCTGCCGATGCTGCTGCTGCTGTCTCCCTTTTTTTTATTTCCTCTTTTTTTTTTTTTTTTTGCTGCCTCTTTTGTTTCTACTCCTTCTCTTTCTCCTTTAGCTGCTGATGCTGCTGCTGCTGCCTCCCTTTTTTTTATCTTCTCTTTTTATTTAATTTTTTTTTTTTTGGCTGCCTCATTTGTTTCTACTCCTTCTCTTTCTCCTTTAGCTGCCGATGCTGCTGCTGCTGTCTCCCTTTTTTTTATTCCCTCTTTTTTTTTTTTTTTTGCTGCCTCATTTGTTTCTACTCCTCGTTCTCCTTTAGCTGCCGATGCTGCTGCTGCTGTCTCCCTTTTTTTTATTTCCTCTTTTTTTTTTTTTTTTTTGCTGCCTCATTTGTTTCTACTCCTTCTCTTTCTCCTTTAGCTGCCGATGCTGCTGCTGCTGCCTCCCTTTTTTTATTTCCTCTTTTTTTTTTTTTTTTTTTTGCTACCTCACTTGTTTATCCTCCTTCTCCGTCTCCCCTAGCTGCTGATGCTGCCTCCCTTTTTTTTTATCTTCTCTTTTTCTTTTTTTTTTTTTTTTGCTGCCTCATTTGTTTCTACTCCTCCTCCTTCTCCTTTAGCTGCTGATGCTGCCTCCCTTTTTTTTATTTTCTCTTTTTTTTTTTTGCAGCCTCATTTGTTTCTACTCCTTCTCTTTCTCCTTTAGCTGCCGATGCTGCTGCTGCTGCCTCCCTTTTTTTATTTCCTCTTTTTTTTTTTTTTTTTTTTTGCTACTCACTTGTTTCTCCTCCTTCTCCATCTCCCCTAGCTGCTGATGCTGCCTCCCTTTTTTTTATCTTCTCTTTTTTTTTTTTTTTTTTTGGTGCCTCATTTGTTTCTACTTCTCCTTCTCCTTTAGCTGCTGATGCTGGTGCCTCCCCTTTTTTATTTTATCTTTTTTTTTTTTTTTTGGCTGCCTCATTTGTTTCTACTCCTTCTCTTTCTCCTTTAGCTGCTGATGCTGCTGCCTCCTTTTTTTTATTTTCTCTTTTTTTTTTTTTTTGCTGCCTCATTTGTTTCTACTCCTTCTCTTTCTCCTTTAGCTGCTCATGCTCCTGCTGCTGCCTCCTTTTTTTTTATTTCCTCTTTTTTTTTGCTGCCTCATTCGTTTCTACTCCTTCTCTTTCTCCTTTATCTGCTGCTGCTGCTGCTGCTGCCTCCCTTTTTTTTATTTTCTCTTTTTTTTTTTTTTTGCTGCCTCATTTGTTTCTACTCCTTCTCTTTCTCGTTTAGCTGCTGATGCTGCTGCTGCTGCCTCCCTTTTTTTTATTTCCTCTTTTTTTTTTTTTTTTTTGCTGCCTCATTTGTTTCTACTCCTTCTCTTTCCCCTTTAGCTGCTGATGCTGCTGCTGCTGTCTCCCTTTTTTTTATTTTCTCTTTTTTTTTGCTGCCTCATTTGTTTCTACTCCTTCTCTTTCTCCTTTAGCTGCCGATGCTGCTGCTGCTGCCTCCCTTTTTTTTATTCCCTCTTTTTTTTTTTTTTTTTTTTTTTTTTGCTGCCTCATTTGTTTCTACTCCTTCTCTTTCTCCTTTAGCTGCCGATGCTGCTGCTGCTGTCTCCCTTTTTTTTATTCCCTCTTTTTTTTTTTTTTTTTTTTTTTTGCTGCCTCATTTGTTTCTACTCCTTCTCTTTCCCCTTTAGCTGCCGATGCTGCTGCTGCTGTCTCCCTTTTTTTTATTCCCTCTTTTTTTTTTTTTTTTTTTTTTTTTTTTTTTTTGCTGCCTCATTTGTTTCTACTCCTTCTCTTTCTCCTTTAGCTGCCGACGCTGCTGCTGCTGTCTCCCTTTTTTTTATTTCCTCTTTTTTTTTTTTTTTTTTTTGCTGCCTCATTTGTTTCTACTCCTTCTCTTTCTCCTTTAGCTGCCGATGCTGCTGCTGCTGCCTCCCTTTTTTTTATTTCCTCTTTTTTTTCTTTTTTTTTTGCTACCTCACTTGTTTATCCTCCTTCTCCGTCTCCCCTAGCTGCTGATGCTGCCTCCCTTTTTTTTATCTTCTCTTTTTCTTTTTTTTTTTTTTTTTTGCTGCCTCATTTGTTTCTACTCCTCCTCCTTCTCCTTTAGCTGCTGATGCTGCCTCCCTTTTTTTTATTTTCTCTTTTTTTTTCAGCCTCATTTGTTTCTACTCCTTCTCTTTCTCCTTTAGCTGCCGATGCTGCTGCTGCTGCCTCCCTTTTTTTTATTTCCTCTTTTTTTTTCTTTTTTTTTTTGCTACATCACTTGTTTCTCCTCCTTCTCCGTCTCCCCTAGCTGCTGATGCTGCCTCCCTTTTTTTTTATCTTCTCTTTTTCTTTTTTTTTTTTTTTTTTTGCTGCCTCATTTGTTTCTACTCCTCCTCCTTCTCCTTTAGCTGCTGATGCTGCCTCCCTTTTTTTTATTTTCTCTTTTTTTTTTCAGCCTCATTTGTTTCTACTCCTTCTCTTTCTCCTTTAGCTGCCGATGCTGCTGCTGCTGCCTCCCTTTTTTTTATTTCCTCTTTTTTTTTCTTTTTTTTTTTTTGCTACATCACTTGTTTCTCCTCTTTCTCCATCTCCCCTAGCTGCTGATGCTGCCTCCCTTTTTTTTATCTTCTCTTTTTTTTTTTTTTTTTTTTTTTTGCTGCCTCATTTGTTTCTACTTCTCCTTCTCCTTTAGCTGCTGATGCTGGTGCCTCCCTTTTTTTTATTTTATCTTTTTTTTTTTTTTTTTTTTGGCTGCCTCATTTGTTTCTACTCCTTCTCTTTCTCCTTTAGCTGCTGATGCTGCTGCCTCCTTTTTTTTTATTTTCTCTTTTTTTTTTTTTGCTGCCTCATTTGTTTCTACTCCTTCTCTTTCTCCTTTAGCTGCTCATGCTGCTGCTGCTGCCTCCTTTTTTTTTATTTCCTCTTTTTTTTTGCTGCCTCATTCGTTTCTACTCCTTCTCTTTCTCCTTTATCTGCTGCTGCTGCTGCTGCTGCCTCCCTTTTTTTTATTTTCACTTTTTTTTTTTTGGCTGCCTCATTTGTTTCTACTCCTTCTCTTTCTCTTTTAGCTGCTGATGCTGCTGCTGCTGCCTCCCTTTTTTTTTATTTCCTCTTTTTTTTTTTTTTTTTTTTTGAGCTGCCTCATTTGTTTCTACTCCTTCTCTTTCCCCTTTAGCTGCTGATGCTGCTGCTGCTGTCTCCCTTTTTTTTATTTTCTCTTTTTTTTTTGCTGCCTCATTTGTTTCTACTCCTTCTCTTTCTCCTTTAGCTGCTGATGCTGCTGCTGCTGCCTCCCTTTTTTTTATTTTCTCTTTTTTTTTTTGCTGCCTCATTTGTTTCTACTCCTTCTCTTTCTCCTTTAGCTGCTGATGCTGCTGCTGCTGACTCCCTTTTTTTTTATTTCCTCTTTTTTTTTGGCTGCCTCGTTTGTTTCTACTCCTTCTCTTTCTCTTTTAGCTGCTGATGCTGCTGCCTCCCTTTTTTTTTATTTCCTCTTTTTTTTTTTTTTTTTTTTTTTTGCTGCCTCATTTGTTTCTACTCCTTCTCTTTCCCCTTTAGCTGCTGATGCTGCTGCTGCTGTCTCCCTTTTTTTTATTTTCTCTTTTTTTTTGCTGCCTCATTTGTTTCTACTCCTTCTCTTTCTCCTTTAGCTGCTGATGCTGCTGCTGCTGCCTCCCTTTTTTTTATTTTCTCTTTTTTTTTTTGCTGCCTCATTTGTTTCTACTCCTTCTCTTTCTCCTTTAGCTGCTGATGCTGCTGCTGCTGTCTCCCTTTTTTTTATTTTCTCTTTTTTTTTTGCTGCCTCATTTGTTTCTACTCCTTCTCTTTCTCCTTCAGCTGTTGATGCTGCTGCCTCTCTTTTTTTTATTTTTCTCTTTTTTTTTTTTTTTTTGCTGCCTCATTTGTTTTCACTCCTACCCTTACTCCTTTAGCTGCTGATGCTGCTGCAGCTGCCTCTCTTTTTTTTTATTTCTTCTTTTTTTTTTTTTTTTTTTTTGCTACCTCACTTGTTTCACCTCCTCCTCCGTCTCCCCTAGCTGCTGATGCTGTTGCTGCCTCCTTTTTTTCTTTTCTTTTCATACTTTTTTTTGTTCATGTTTCCAATTTTTCCTTTTTTTTTTTTTTGATGCCCCTCTTGCCTCTCCTACTTCCCCTCCTCTTTTTTCCTTATTTATTTTTATTTTTTTTTAAAAAAAATTTTCTTTTTTTTTTGTGCTGCTGCTTTTGCCGCCGCTACTTCTTCTCCTGCGTTTGCTGCTGCGTTTTATTTTTCAGTTTTTTTTTTTTCCATTTTGTAGTAATTATTCATTTATTTTTATTTTTTTCTCCAGCTTCTGGTCTTCCTACTCCTTTTGCCAATTTATTTTTTCATGTTTTTGGGATTTTTATATTTTTTTTTTACTGATTTACATGCCCTTCCATTTGCATCTTGGTACAGGTCTTCTACCTCTCCAGTATTAGATAATGCTCTCACAATCCTTCTTGCTCCTCATTTTTAATGATGTCCAGTCATATCTCCCTCAAAAAGATTCAGCTTTTTCCCCAGCCTAATTTCCTTGGTTCACCCAATAAAGACCTGACTGCATACTAGAAGAATTTCCGCTTCCTCCCTCTGCAGAGCCAGTCTTCTAGGTTATTCCCCAGAACCACCAGAAGGTTAGTATCCGAAAGAATAGATCTAGATATCTGATCATTTGTTCACCTGACGAAGCCCCTGTACGACCCCACCAGGGAACCTAGCATTTGTGTTTATCGGGCAGCTCATCTAAAACGTTCTGGGCCTCATCCCATCTGCCCAGTGCCATCAGGCATCTGAGCTCCTTCAAGCGGCATTCCAACACGTCGTCAAAATCTTCAAGGAGAACTCTTAGTAAAACCAACGCCGAATCAAAGTCTTCTTTGTGTATACACCTATTCATCTCAGATTCCAGGACGTTTCGACAAGTGACTGGTCTTTCCTCTTCTGCTTTTCCGTTTGGTCTTCCAGCTTTTTGGATAGGTTATTGGATTCTCGAATTTCCAGATCTCTCTCATTCAGCTTTTCCTGAAGTTCGTCAATCTGGCCTTCGAGTTCAGTCATCTTGTTCGTCAAGGCTGCAAGTTCATTCCGTAATATTTCATTTTTTTTTTCATTTTACCATCGCTAATTTTCCCTTTCTTTGAAAATAAGAACTACTAAACCTCCTCCAAAGACTAAGGCCAAACAAGTCAGTATCCAGGCGTATCCCACGCTCATGGGAGCGCGAGTGTTATCCATTCCAGTGACAAAGTCGTTGTTCCAAGTTTCGAACCTTCAGCTCACAGTGCCGAATATCCTTCCGAGATTTCAGAAATCCCCCAACTACAGGGAAAGAGGACAAGAGTCGATGGAGGACAGAATCCTCAACAACCCCATCCTCAGAGAAGTTGGGTCTCGCAGCCAGAAGCCACGAGACCATCCTGAACACGAAGTTGTCATGAAGAATATTCATTCGTCCTTCGAGTTCCATGAAGTACTGCTCACACACACAATATTGGTCTTTTATCCCAACAAAAGTGCGATCCACTCTCAGCCCAGCGCCGAGATTAGAAAATAGTGTTCCTGTTATCGCCATCCAAAATCCTGTAATCACTTTCCACAGATTATTTGCAAACACGATTCAGAATATCAGATCGCTTTACCTCGATCTGCCATATTTTGAAAAAAATTTAGAAATACCTTTTGAAGACCGACTCCGGATTTTGGAGCTTGTTGAAAACGTTTTGACGAATAGCTTCCGTTTCACACCCACACATACTGTACATATACACACGTCCGCACACGTACGCACGCGGAACTTACACGAGAATGCCTCAAAATGTCTTCAACGATTCTTGTCTACTCCGTTGGTTTTGCAAGATTTCCGGACTCCCGCTAGAGGGGGGAAATGTCCTTCCACTTTCCATCTTTATTTAGGTATTTTGGTGTATTATGCGTTTTATTTTTCTTCTTCAGATAACGAATTTAATTATATCAAATATTCCTTCGGTTAATCCCTTCGTCGGAGGAATTTTTGAATAATTCATAAAAGCCTATACAACAAATGAATGAGTTTATGACAACATTTTATAATTGGAAAGAAATTTAAGAACGATGAAGACTTTACTTAAATCTTTGGAGGGAGAGTTTAATGTCACTGCAATATTTGTAGACTAAAATGGAGATAAACGCATACACACAAACACATACACATACATCCACACCCACACATACGTTCACTTCCTTCTCACTCCATGAGCTGTGATATAGGAATAGAAGTTGTCGCTAATCTGCATAACAGTCGTAGTTTTATATGTATATATATATATATATATATATATATATATATATATACATATATATATATTTATATAAATATATATATGTATATATAGATATAAATATATATATATATATATATATATATATATATATATATATATATGTGTGTGTATATATAATCTTTGTACCATGGTCTTCGAATGTCTTAGAGTAGAGGTCTCTCGTTTGAGGGGACACTCAGGCACACTATTCTATCTTTTTTCACTTTCTCTTGTTTTTTATAACTATAAAACTGTATAAATATACAGTATATATATATACAGTATATATATATATATATATATATATATATATATATATATATATATATATATCTGCAGTGAGTAACAGTATTTAAGGTTATATACAGATTGTGTTTATGTTATGACATGAGATAGTATACGCTAATTGAGTTTATTCTCTTTATGTATTAGATTCATTTATGTAATAAAGGCTGATTTCCTTTTATGTCTTAAGGTTACTCTGTGACATCATTTCATAACGTTGAATCAATCAGATAGATTTTTCTTTCCATCTTTCTTTCTTGTTTTAAGATTCATTTCGGTAAGGGATTTCGGCAACCTCTTCCCCAACCTTTCAAGTAACAAAAAAAAAAAAAAGAAAAAAAAATATGGAATACCGGTGCATTTCCAAATCGGCTTCAAATTGTCATTCGTCCTGAGCAGGAATGTTAGAAAAGTTAAGAGAATCATTGAGTCTGCGATTTTGGAAGGAAACCAAAATACATCGTCAAAAAGGAATCAACGACTTATGGAATCAGACAGGCAGTTATGAAAAGCTAAACAAGAATCTTCAAGACTAATAATAGATTTATTTGAAAGGATTCGAACAGAAAATACAGGAAGACGAAGGAGACAGGAAGGAGAACGGGAGAGAAGAAGTAAAGAATCAGAAAAGAAGAACTAATCATTATTTGTTGATCACTTTACGATTGTGCGGATTTGAGATGAGAAAGTAAAGTCCATAATGTTGAAGATCCAAAAATAAAGATTGCGTAGAATAAGGCGGAAACTGGACAGAAGTAGAGAATATTGAAGGATCAGAGAAAGCTAAAATTCTTCAATCTGAAGTAATTTTTTTCTCTCTAAAAGGAAGAACTTCTAAGGAGAGACACTCCAATTGGACGTCTTCCTGTTAGCACGCTCTTATAAGAAAAATGATTATATAGGACCGACGAAGGAACGGGTTTGGGATCGGAGATTTTTGGTATATAGCGCCCTGGATATGAACTTCGGGCTTCAGCTTCGGTGGTCATTTTGTGTCAGCCTCATCATCATCTGTCTGTCGTCAGTGTTCATGTCATCCAACACAAGTAACAGCTTTTAAAAGATACAACTATCGCTCCGTTCCCCTTACGGGCTGTCAACATAGTAGCCCGTGGTCCGCCTTGTATATAGGCGGGTCAATCTAAATCATCATCATCAAGAGAGGCAATTTGAGACACGAGACCTCTTACGGTCGTTATAGAAAGGATATTTTAATTACAAAGGGATCAATAGTTCAATTGGATTCCGTCTCATGAAACGCCTTAGAGACGTTCGTTAAAAGAAATTCGACCAAAAAGCGAAACGGCAGGATGAGAGGAACTGGTCAAACGAATGCTCTGAGGAAAAAATTCGTTGACCTTCATCAGGACCCCTAAATGATTGATACGCAATCGGGACGTCAAAACGAAAGTTAGCTTACGGGAAGAGTAGGAACAGGGTACCTTCACACGCGCACACACGTATTTATATATGTGTGTGTTTGTGTTTGCTGAGTATTATTTTCTTACCTGTTACTATTTCGCGAATTTTCATGATAAATCAATTAATGGGGGAATAAAACATTAAAGGGGATATTGTATAATTACGTTTTGATATAGCTGACCATAACAGACAGTAAATAGAGTATTGAGAAACTAGATCTTCCTCATACCTGTTTTTCTGAGGCAAAACTAACTAGTTTAGCATTTAAGTCCTATGGAATATTTATATATATATATATATAATATTTATATATATATATATATACATATATATATATATATATATATATATATATATATATATATATATATAAAAGTATATTATAGTCACGAAAGGGGGACTGAGTTTGTGTTTTAATTTTTCCTTTCGTGGCTATAATACTTGATTATTTTAAGCTCATCACGTGTTAGCTTTTCTGATTTCTACACATACACATACACACGCACACACACACACACACACACATATATATATATATATATATATATATACATATATATACATATATATATGTATATATATATGTATATATATACATATATATATATATATATATATATATATATATGATGATACATTTTGCACATTTAGACGTGTTTTTCAGATTTATATAAGCCATATATTATACTCCCTTAATATCTGGAGTCTCTCTATACTTCGGGATCAGAGAACCAAGGGGGGAATCAACTCAGAGATAATAGCTTCTGGTCGGCCGGGGAATCGAACACTGGTCCGACAAACTGGCACGGAAATTGGTATTACGCACACACACACACATATATATGTATATATATATATATATATATATATATATATATATATATATTTGTGTGTATATATGTATATATATATACATATATATACTGTATATATATATATATATATATATATATATATATATATATATATTAGGCCTGTTGTAGAATTGGAGAGTGTGTTTGAGGTAGCTCAAGTCTGCTGATTACCGCCCAATTTCCGTCACTGCCATTTTATCTTATTATTTTTTTTTAATGTGGTTGGTCTAGAAAGCAAGCTCTTTGCATATGCAGATGGTGCTATTCTCTTGAATTTAGATCGTAATATACTACACACATAACAACTAATGTATCTGTTTCTAGAGTACTGTAAGACAAAGGCCTCAGACACGTTATTCCATGCCTGGGTTTTATGTGGCTCGATAAAGTTAGATCATTATATTTTGTAATCCTCCATATACCTCAAGTGCTCTGTAGAAAGATTTTCAGTTTTTTATTTTTTTTCTTTATCAACCAAGTTATTTCTGATAACTGGAATAGTGATAAAGGAATGAGACATAAGTTGTATAAAAAAAATCGGAGTGACACCACTTATTCATGGAAGCATGCTTCACAATGCAATTTTTTTTTTTTTTTTTATGGAAATTGTTATATCCAAGAGTAAGGGAAATGAAATACAGTGCTCCAAATGCCCTATCTCTGAATCCAGCTAATGAATATCTTGGCTTGGCTTCACGCAAATATTAAATAGTTCCAGGTTGGAAGGTGTTTCATGCTGCCGCTCGGGAGGGATTTCTTTTCTGGAGGGATAGTGAGAAGCTAGGAACTAATATTGACGGTCTAAGACGAGCGCCGGAGGGGAAGGCCATTCATTCTGAAAATAATGAGAATGTTTGATAAATATATGATTAAAGAATGAAAGAAAGGACCACAAATGGTAAAGAATGAAATAGGGGAACAAAAATGTTAAAAAATTAATACCTGTCAGGGGATACAGGAAGAAGCTCAGAAAATAACATCTGAAGAATGAGAGAAAATATCAAGGAATCCAAGGGTATTGCTCCTCAGCTGTGTGATTAAGTGATTAAAAGGACAATCAAACATTTATTCTCGAGCTATTCTAATATTTGGTTTTTCCCTTTCCCGCTTACTGCATCAGATGTAGAAATTATGGTTCAATTGCTATCTTGATAGGCGGAGTAGCTGGTATGGATGGCTATTGCTCGAACACTGCGAACTAGAGCTTCACGCATAGTGATGTGTTTTTTGCTCGTTAAGCGCCCATATACCTAGAGTAATTCACCCGGTCCAGAGCCCACATCCAACACCCCATAGCTGTGCTAATTCGGGCACTTGATTACTGTAAATAGTGACTTTATCATACAGAGTAAAGTTTATTTGAATCAAGACTGAGAGAACGTTGTGCATTAAATTGATAAGAAGTCAGTTTGATCTCCAGGCAATGTGATTTTTCAAGATAAAGCTACTAGCTATTATATAATAATTGATAACTTGCAGTCACGGTATTAGCATGGGGAATAAGTTTGTGCTTATAGGAGAATACATTTTGGGAAAATAGGTATATCATAGTTTCATGACAAAATTTCTGAAAATTACGTCGTTCTGAGTCTAAAAAGCTTGTATTTTTTACATGATTCGTCAATAAAACAAATTTCTGATAGCCTTTGCCAAAATATAATAGCGTCCTCATTTATCTCCACTTATTTTCGATACGAAGTAATAAATTCTTATTGTATTCAAGGTGTTATGAAGTCATCAGTTTATATTGTATCCGTCGCTGATTTTCTATTATGCAATGGTGATACTTAAATTTCGTTACTTATCAAACTTACAACAACTACTTTATTCCACTGCTGCTATCTTTTACAAATCAACCAATAATGAATATGGTTAAAAGTATTTGCTAGAACACTAACGGTTATCAAATAATATTTAAGCAACGACAATATCTTACAGGCTGTATCAAGAATACTCATTTAACTTCTCTCCACGAGTCCACACACCCCTAAAACAGAAATGACTTCCTTATTTCCTCAGTGTCGGACTGGCTAGGGCAAGGGGTGGTGAAGAGGAACCCCCCCCCCCCCTCCTCCTTGCCTGCAGTGTCCACTTGGCCCCTCTTACGAAAAAATAGTAATTGTATGTATATATATATATATATATATATATATATATATATATATATATATATATATATAATATGTGTGTTTTGTATCTGCAGTGGATAGTTGAGACTTTAACTAATAATAAAGAATTGAAATATAGCAACTCGATTTGTAACTTTTGTATGCTTTTGCTAACAAAAACAGCCCTTTACTGTCTTTGGTTCGCTAAGGCTGGAGAAGGCTCCGCCCATTTCGTAGAAGTAGTAAGAAGAGCAACACCTTGTCTGTTTTGTCATGGGAACAATAGAGACATCTGACGAAAGATTTCCCCCGAGTGTCGGTGTTCTTTTGGTTCTAACTGTACATATTTATGTGTATATATATATATATATATATATATATATATATATATATATATATATATATATATATATATATAAACAGCTCAGAGACCTTGCTTCACCCAAATTAGGACCATGGAGGCCCAGATATCTAGCCCACAAATACGTCAAGATTGCGGAGGCAAATAAAACCTATCAGGTTTTGAGTGCAAGCCGAACTCTCGATCCATATATTGAGAGTCTGGTGTGAGTGTAATTGGTCACAATGGCCAACGAAAAGTCAACTTGAAATTCCCTTCGTCAGTTTCCAATGTGGAGAAAGAATATAAAATCTTGGTATTGCCTTTTTTTTTTTTTTTTGTGACAGGTATGGGAAGGATTTATTTGAAAGGTACAGGCTTAATATTTACATGTTATGACAAACAACATTAGAAATACGTAGCACCTTTTTCAGTGTAAGAAATTCGTTTGGAAAAGCTCTTGCATAAAATATTGTTTGTTTGACATTATCTATGTATTACATGTTTTTTTATCTCTTGTAAATCAAACATATAATTTAAATTATTAGAGAAACAAGAGTCCATTCGATAATCACACACATGCACACACCCTGCCCCACATATATGTATGTATGTATGTATGTATATATATATATATATATATATATATATATATATATATATATATATATGTATACAGTGTGCATA
>NC_090733.1:162175798-162188298 GCF_036898095.1 Palaemon carinicauda | reverse complement strand
ATATATATATATATATATATATATATATGGGTGTGCTTTTGTAGTTTACACAACAAACTTTAAAGCTTTCGTCCATCATCTGTGGACTTGGTCATTAACATTATTATAAAAATACAAGTCAGGTACTGATGTAAGGAAAAAATACAAATATATAGACACATCCAATACATAGCCTTACTGATTAAAACAATTACAACCTGATTAAAGAAAATTTTCAGGTTGTTGAGTCCTTGTCCTTTACAAAATTCTCTGAGATTTGCTGGGTGGTATGTTTTGATGGTCCTCATCCATGTCGATGTTCCGGTAGTTCTGGTCAATGGTCACTTAAACTGTCTTTGAAGGATGCACCTATGAAAGGGGAATAGAGGTGGAGGCATAACCTTTCATGGCACATATATTTCTATAATTGCAAATTTTTCTTTATCCACAGATTTCTTCACTGATGTTGACATCTGTAATTCCCGTGTCACAGTCAAAGGTCTTGTTCAAAGAGATCACAGTACCTTCTATCGTTCTCCTCTTTGCAATATCACGGCATCTCTTAAGTAATTTCTTCCTTTTCAAAATCTATTTCATGGCTTTTCTCCCAATTGTGACGAGCTATGGCACTAAAGTAGTTCCCTGATCTGCAAGCTGCAATGCGTTCCCTTCTTCCAACGAGCGGCCGGTTTTCCCGATATAACATTGCCCGTAATCCTTACATGGAATTGCATGTACCTCTATCTCACCATCATCTCTACCTGGGTTGTTATTTATCAGTTTCTTCCTTAAGGTATTATCATACTGAAAATCGATGTTATATCCCGGTTTCTCTTTACACAAGCCATTAGAGGAATTAGCGAGTTCGTTGTTGAACGGAAGCAGAAAATGTTTAAAATCAGGCTTATCTTTTTTATCAGGGGTATTAAAATATATCTTCCCTCACTTTTGTGAGACAATTCTCTATAAGATATTTAGGGTAACAGGTTTTAAAACTGTGTATTAGAAACTCAATCTCTTTATCAATAAAAATAGGGTCACAGACGATATGCACGGAGAAACAGATTTGTTAAAACATTTAATTTAACTTTAGCATCATGATATGAAAAGAAATGATTATGCCTTGCTATGTGTGCTTATACTACAAAGAAAAAAAAATTAAAAGACCTATTCACGTTGTCTTGAAGAACTATTAAATCAAGAAAGGGTAATTGATAGTCTGTTTCTCTTTCAACAGTAAATTTTAAAGATGGTTCATAACCATCCACTAAATTTAAAAATCTTTCAAAAGTCTTTTCATTATATATGTATACAATAAAGATATCATCCACATACCATACCCAAATTTTCAGTTTTATTTCTTTGGGTAATTTGGTGTCATACATCTCAAAGATTTCCATACAGCGGTTAGCCAGAACCAAGGAAAAGGAAGAATCCATTGAGACTCCCATCTTTTGTTGATGAAATGAACCTTCAAATTCAAAAATAGTAGATTCAACAGATATCTTAATTACTTTGCAGAACTTACTTTTAGGCAATAGTGGTTTAGAAATGTCATCTTTGGCAAGTTTAGTGAGATTTTCCAGCACAAAGTCTAGTGGTACATTTATTAAACAGAGACAATATCTAAGTTGTACATACGACCCACATACTCCTTTTTCTTAATATTCTCTATGAAATCAGCATTGTGCTTTAAATGAGATTCAGAGATGGTACCCATCAATAGGCCAAGAATCTTAGCCAGCCAAGTAGATAACAGTAGAGGGGGGTGTTACAACCAACGGCTATAGGTCTTCACGGGATGTCTGCAGTATGTATTTTCGGTGTGCCATAGAAATTATTAAATAAAGGTAGCGTTCTTGTTAGCTTGCTATAAATAGTATCTTTAACCTCCTTACTTACACCGTTGTTAACAACAAATTTTATTATGTTAAAGTCAGACTTGACGTATTTAATGGACGGTGTTTTCGTCAACTTAACGTGAGTATTTTTGACATTTAAGAGCCTGTAAGTCTTGATAGGGTAGTCTGTTTTGTTGATGATTACTACACATCCTCCTCCCTTGTCAGCATTTGATATTTTCAAATAAGAACTTACCTTCAGTTTCTTGAGCTCCTGCACGGAGCGCTGGAACAATAGGTCTACTTTCTTACTTAAACCGCTGGAACAATAGGTCTACTTTCTTACTTAAATCGCTGGAACAATAGGTCTACTTTGTTACTTGAACCGCTGGAACAATAGGTCTACTTTGTTACTTAAATCGCTGGAACAATAGGTCTACTTTGTTACTTGAACCGCTGGAACAATAGGTCTACTTTGTTACTTGAACCGCTGGAACAATAGGTCTACTTTGTTACTTGAACCGCTGGAACAATAGGTCTACTTTGTTACTTAAACCGCTGGAACAACAGGTCTACTTTGTTACTTAAACTGCTGGAACAATAGGTCTTAGTTACTTAAACCGCTGGAACAATAGGTCTACTTTGTTACCTAAACTGCTAGAACAATAGGTCTACTTTGTTACTTAAACCGCTGGAACAACAGGTCTACTTTGTTACTAAAGCGGGGTTTACACGGGCGAACAGCTCGTCGAGCCTGGTTCGACAACCCTGTGTTTGAATTGATGTTCGAGCGTGTAAACGGGCTATTTGGTTGTCGAGGGCACTCGTCGAACGGCTCGATGAAAGTCAAGCTCATCTTGACTTTTGTAGGCGGAGCTACATTGTTTGACGAACGGTGTGAACGTGTGAACGGGTGTCGAGCATCGAACCTCAGGTGTTATTCAAACCTGCTAGAGGAAACATCATCAAAGAAATGAATAATGGCTGCCGTTAATGAAAGCAAGAATGAGAAGGAAGTCGTACTTTATTTCATACATGCATATCGGGCTCATCCACCTTTATGGAAAGTTAAACCAAAAGACTATTCCAATAAAGTAGCCAGAAACAATGGAATAGCGGACACTCAGTCTTTCATGTGGAGTTATGGCCTTCCTCATAGTTGTATCTTCATAAGTAATGAAAGGGCTGACACGATTCAGTAGATCAATGTACTGTCTTCATCTATACGCAAATAATTGCGCCAGTCATCTGGCTCTAATTTTAAAGCAACAAGCAAGTTGGTGTGTGAAAATTTCTCTTTATAGTAGCCAATCCTTCGTCCACTTTGATCTTTTTTTTTCTTCTTAGTGCCACTGCTAAAGCAATGGCTATCAAATCGTCCTGGTTGAGAGACACGTTGACGTTGTTTTAGCACGAGGCACACTGAGGTTCGATGTACTGTCTGAAAGCTCTTCGAGCCGTTCTACAAATAGGTTCGACAACCGGGCTCGGCGAGCGGTTCGGCCGTGTAAACCCGCCTTTACACCGCTGGAACAATAGGTCTACTTTGCTACTTAAACCGCTGGAACAATAGGTCTACTTTGTTACTTAAACCGCTGGAACAATAGGTCTACTTTTCTACTTAAACCGCTGGAACAATAGGTCTACTTTGTTACTTAAACCGCTGGAACAATAGGTCTACTTTATTACTTAAACCGCTGAATAGAGCGCCCTTGATAAACTCAAGATTAGATTCTTTGTGCTTGAAGTTGTATCGATATACATTTCCTAACTCATAAAGTCTTGATCTTCTGTACCTTGTAAAAAAATTCAAACCTTAGCTGAGAAGTATCTTGCTATCTTCATCAGTATTAGTATCAGTAAGAATTTTGATATTATTGTTATGTGATTGATTCCATCCTGAAACGTTACACAGTTATATACACGTCTTACATGATAGGGGAACCTTTTTAGCATAATGAGGTAGTACGGTATTCTACTTACTTGCACCATATATATATATATATATATATATATATATATATATATATATATATATATATATATATATATATACATAATATATATATATATATATATATATATATATAGTTAATATATATATATATATATATATATATATATATATACATAATATATGTATATATACATAATATATATATATATATATATATATATAACGGATTTTGAGCGAAGCGAAAAATCTATTTTTGGGTGAGATAGCCATGGCGTCCTGATGGAAGGTTCCTGTTTGGTAGCTTCCTTGGGTATAAGACTACTAAGATATTCCCAGAGAATTTAACCACAGGTTATCACAGAATTCTAACTTCTGGAGCGAGTATCTCAAAGGTTTCCCTTTAAGACATCGTAATACAACAGGGGACACGCATGTCTGGTCGTGCCACATAGCTATCTCCACCCCGAACAGAGTTAACGCTTCGGTGTGTAAGGGCTGAGAATAGCTGGGAGCCGTTCCACAGCTAATCTCACTCGTGGCTACTACTGATACTCGAGACGTAAACAAACGGACGCCATTGCTCTAATGACGTCACGAGCGTCTTTATCCTGGCGCCAGTTGCTGCCCATCACCATGATACAATTGTGTAGGGTGGGAACAAACTGACGAAGTAGTAGGGAGGGTCCATCAGGACGCCATGGCTATCTCACCCAAAAATAGATTTTTCGCTTCGCTCAAAATCCGTTTTTTGGGCTCAAGCCATGGCGTCCTGATGGAAGAGTACCAGAGAATCAATGTATCGTGGTAGATTTTCCCCCAGAGTTAAGTGCCTAGGCATTGACAAAAATAGCAAAGTAATCTTAGGTAAGAACCATAGGAACGAAGTATCCTGCCCCCCATTGGTAGGAAGTTCCCATGGGCTATGCCGACGTCAAAGTGGTATTGAAGGGCTATTCATCTTGACAGAAGAGCTTTTAAGAGCTTAGAGATGAAGCAGAATGTTTGATATTTGTATAGGAACATTCTGAGTAGGTCAGTGGTGGTTGGGCACTGTGTGTAGGGTTCATCTCCTGATTATCAGAAGTAAGTATTCGTGTAGGAACCTTACTGAGACAAGGTGAATATAATTTAAGAATAGACATCTTAAATTCTTCATGACCATAAGAAAGGAGGAATAAATAAAACTATGACAGTATGTATTTCATAGTAAGTAGGAGCTGAAAGAGACGCACAAGTAATAAAATAGAAATTTTATTTCACAATGCAGAAAATAAATAATTTACAGCAAAAAGTAAAGTTCATTTACAGTAATAATAATGTACATAGAAATAAAGGCTTGCTCTTGAATCTGAAAGGGAATTTCAGGATTAGTAGGTACTCGTTCTCGAGGAACGCAAGTCTTTAAATAACACATCATGCTCAAGGCATGCGGCACTTGTGTGACACTATGACATTCCACCTGGGATAAGAACAGTTATAAAAGCACTAAGTGTTTTTAGACATCACTATGAATCACTCGAGGGTCAACATAGGCACCCGAAGAGTTAGAGTCCCAAGTAACTCACTGTTCTACGCAGAGTTAGGTGCAGGTTTCATAACACTACCTGCGGCTACCACAAAATGTTTGATTTCGTGCACTTGTTTCGCATAATGTTTAAAGAAAACTCGCGAGGACTTCCAGCCCGTAAAGTTCTTAAGGCTCTCGAAGTCCATGCTCTGAAAGAAGTTCAGAGAAGATGCCACTTTTCTAGGATCATGACCAGCGGGTGTACTGTTCGGATCCGCTCTGCGAATGAAGTAGGTGATTTTCGCTCTTAATTGTTTCAGTGACAGGTCGCTGCCCGATGTTTCTCCTTTGAAGAGTTGGCCTCCACCAAAGTTTGAAGTTCTGCGAAGATAGACCTTGAGACTCTCTACTGGACATAGAGAGACATCCTCCTTCAGGGGGCATATTCTCCAAGGGCCCCATCTTTTGGTGGGTAATTCATTTTTGGCGAGAAACGTCGGATCGGGGGAGAGGGTCACTTCTCCTGAATCAGCAAACAGGATGTGTCCCTCTTCTCTTGATAATGCCACTATTTCGCTGACTCGAGCTCCCGAGGCGAGAGCAAATAAAAATATAACTTTCTGAGTCAGATCCTTGAGGGGGCATGAATCATTGTCCAAGTTGGAGGCGAAATGGAGCACCTTGTCTAGTGACCAGGAGATCGGTTTCGGAGGGGGTGCTGGGCGTAGGCGAGCACATGCTTTCGGCAGTTTGTTAAAGATGTCGTTGGACAGATCAATTTGGAAAGCATATAGAATTGGTCTAGTCAAAGCCGATTTGCAAGTTGAAATCGTATTGGCTGCTAATCCTTGTCCATGAAGGTGAATGAAGAAGGACATACAGAAATCAATGGTGATTTCTTTAGGATTTTTTGCTTTAACAAAGGAGACCCATTTCCTCCAGGATGATTCGTATTGCCGTCTCGTGGATTCGGTCTTGTATTCCTCTAGGAAGTCTAGACTTTTCTTCGAGATCCCAAACCTCTTCTTTGCGGCAAGGGAGAGAAAATCATGAGATGAAGGTCCTTGATTTTCGATGATGAAGCGAAGACAGTCGACTTCTGTACTTGTTGAGAGAGAACTGGGCCCGGGAGAGGGATCAGCTTGGGCTGCAGCTCCAGGACCAGGGGGTACCAGTTGCTCCGGGGCCACTTGGGAGCCACTAGGGCCGCTGTCCCTTTGAAGGTTCTCAGTTTGGAGAGGACTTTCAACAGAAGGTTGGTGGGAGGGAACAGGTATATCTTCGACCATCTGTTCCAGTCCAGTGACATGGCGTCCACCGCTTCTGCTTTGGGGTCCTCGTACGGGGCTACGTACAGAGGAAGTTGATTGTTGTCGCTCGTTGCAAAGAGATCTATCTGAAGTTCTGGGACTTGATTGGAGATGAAGGAGAATGATCTTGCGTCTAGAGACCATTCCGACTCTATCGGGTTTGTCCGAGATAGAGCATCCGCTGTCACGTTGCGGAATCCTTGTAGGTGAACTGCAGACAGGTGCCACTTCTTCTTCTCCGCCAGACGGAAGATTGGGAGAAGCACCTGATTTATCTGGGGCGATCTTGAGCCCTGGCGATTGAGACAACGAACTACCACCGAGTTGTCTAGGGTTAGACGGATGTGGATCGAGGGTGGCGGGGATAGCTTCTTCAGAGTAAGAAGGACCGCCATGGCCTCCAAGATGTTTATGTGGAACGTCTTGAATAGTGGAGACCAGGTCCCTTGAGCTTGTTTCAGGTGGGAGTGACCTCCCCAGCCCTCCAGTGAGGCATCCGTGTGGATGTTGAGTGATGGAGGAGGGTGTTGGAGAGGAATGGACGTTTTCAGGGCCATTGCTTCCGACCACGGCTTTAGGAGGCGTCGAAGTCTGTTTGGAAGCCGTCTCTTGAGGTCTCTTCGAGCGATGGATGCCGATCGTCTCCAGACTCCCGCGGCATCCTTTAGCTGTGCACGAAGCACTGGGTTTGTCACTGAGGCGAATTGTAGAGAGCCTAGAACTCGTTCCTGCTGTCGTCTTGAAATGCGTTTGGATTTCAGTAGTCGCTTGACAGACCCTGCTATTTCCTTCCTTTTCTTCTGGGGGATGGAAAGGCGGTGTGACTGAAGATTCCAGTGGATTCCCAACCACTGAAACTTCTGAGCCGGAGAGAGGCGAGATTTCTTCTCGTTGATCTTGAATCCCAGGTGTTCTAGGTACTGGGTAACTTCGTCGCAAGACTTTGTACACTCTTCGGGCGAGGGAGCCCAGACTAGCCAGTCGTCGAGGTAGGCCATCACCTGGACGTTTCTTAGGCGGAGCTGTTGTACTATGGCATCCGCCAGCTTTGTGAAGATCCGAGGGGCCACATTGAGGCCGAATGGCATGGCCCTGAAGGCGTAGCTTTTCCTTTGGAGTCGAAATCCTAGGTAGGAGGAAGCGTGATGGTTCATTGGAATGTGCCAATAGGCATCCGCCAGGTCTATAGAGACCGTGTAGGAACCTTGAGGCAGAAGGGTCCTTATTTGTTGAAGCGTCAGCATCTTGAATTTGTTGTTCTCTATGAACTTGTTGAGGGGGGATAAGTCCAGAATGACTCTGAGCTTGTCTGAGTCCTTCTTGGGAACGCAAAACAGTCTCCCTTGGAACCTGGTGGACTTTACCTTCCTTATCACCTTCTTGTTCAAGAGGTCTAGAACATATTCTTCCAGAATGGGGGTTGATGGTTGAAAGAACCGCTGGAAGATTGGGGGTGGTTGCACCCAACTCCAGCCTAGACCGTTCTTGATGATGCTGTGTGCCCAAGGATCGAAGGTCCAACGATCCTGGAATTGGCGGAGTCTTCCTCCCACCGGAAGCACTTCATTGCTTCTGGTGTCCCGAGGACTTGTTGCCTCGGCCGCTAGCTCCCTTTCCTCCTCTACCTCTGGAGGGACGACGAGAGGCGTCTCTGCTTGCACCCCTGGACGAGCCTCTACCTCTGGCATGAAAGGTAGTGGATGACTGCTCAAAGGCAGGGGTGAAGACCGGTGACTGTGACAACACCGGTTGGGGGACCAACTGAAAGGTCTGTTGTGGTTGGGCAACCACTTGGGAGGTAGCGGGTCCCGGAAACTGACGTCGTTGTTGACGTTGCTGGGGTTTCGGCTTCTGAGGTTTCCTCTTAGGCTGAGGTCCATCGTCCTGAGAGGTTTTCCTTTTTCTGGACATGCCCCACTTGTGGAGAAGGTTCCTATTCTCCGTGGCGGCTCTGTCAGTTATTTCCTTGACAAGGTCAGAAGGAAACAGGTGCTTTCCCCAGATGTTGGAGGAAATCAGCCTTCGGGGTTCGTGTTTCACGGTGGCACCGACAAACACGAATTCACGACAGGCTCTACGAGCCTTTATGAAATGGTACAAGTCCTTCATTACCGTGAGTAAGTGGGATTTGGCCAGTACCATGTAGTGATCGGGTACTGCTGTGTCACAGGCCATTACTTCAAGTTGGACTTGATGAGAAAGCGAAGCTGCAAGCCTCTCCTTCGTGTCTTGTTCCCGGCGAAGGAGGTGGTCGTTGAGCTTAGGGAGGTCTTCATTAAACTGACGTCCGGCGACGTCAGGATCGAGCCTACCCACGACGAAAGTATGTTGGACATCTTTCCATTGCCTAGTGTCAGGGGGTGTCACGATGGAGAAGGGTCTGCACTCCTCCAGTGCAGGGCAGGGTTTCCCTTCTTCCGCCGCTTTAAGGCATGCAGCTAAGGCCTTTTCCAGAAATGGAAGAATCGCAGTGTCAGGTGCGACATAGGTAGGATGCTTCTTGCTCAAGGCAGGAAGCTTAGAGCAGGTAAAGCCCCTGCTCTTAAATGCGTTGGCTAGCATAGCCTGGGCCTTTGCGAGATCGAACACTATCTCTTCTTTAGGTTCGGTCTCCTCCTTCGAGGCAGGTTCGGAACGAAGTCGGACGTAACAGTCCGGGTAGGCCTCGAAGCTTGGGAAGAACTCCACATCTTCCAACGGGACCGTGCCGATCTTGTCGCTAACAAAGATCCTGCCGGTCGCAATAACCATATGCTCTGCATACCTCCACGGGTTGGCATGAGAGCAAGCTGGGAGATCCTTGACCGAGATCTTCTTCGTGTCTCTGGATCCAATCATAGACCTGATGGACTCCTGGTTCTCCTTCAGTCTGTCGTCCATGACAGCTCTAATCAGTCGGATCAGTTCTTGGGTGGAAGAGGAAGGATCCGGGGTCGAGGAGGTAGACGGAAGGGACAATTCCGTCGGTGTAGGAGTAGGCGGAGGGATGGACGAGGGAGTAGCTCCAATCTCCGACTCGGTGTATTCCACCTTGTCTTCGTCCTCTTCGGCTCCTTGAGCCATAAGCGTCTTCTCCGTGTCTTCCGAGACGTCGGAGATCCGTTCATCATCCTCGGAATCCAAACGGCACTCGTGCATGGACTGAGCCATGACCACATCAGGTTCCACTGAAATTTGGACAGTGGGGATTGCTTCCTTTGGAACCACTGAGTCAGGGGAGGCCTTAGGGAACAACAGGGACCTCAGTTCTTCGGTGGCCAGGTACGGTCCAGTAGCATTTCTCTGAAAACCACGCACCCACTTGCGCAGTTTCTCACGAGCAATGTCTCTAACCTCCGCTGAGGGAGGGTTATGGAAGGCCTCAACTAGGTAGGCCTGGCAGACCGTACATTCCAGTGGATTCCAGAACTTCCAATCCCCTTTCTTGTCTGAGCAAGGGGCGTGAGTCCTGCACGCCGTATGTCCGTAAAACTGGGAGCGTTTCACAGCACAGTAGGCGAAATCGCACTTCATCTGCTCCTCCTGTGGAAGAAAGAGAAAATGAGTATGGGGGAGCCATAGGAATGGCTCTTAAATTAAGTTAATATTAATCATTAATTTTAACTTAAGGAAGGTGTGATGCATAGAGAATGAAACAGTAAAGGAGACACGCTCCATGCATCTCGCCCGGCTGGTTACCATAGGCTGGTCCTGGGATAATCCAAATGACCTAGATCATTGGATATAGTTTCCTAGGATTCCCATTATATTGGAACTCCATGGAAAGCCAAGGACAAGGTTGGGAACGAATTCATTCGGTTCCCAGATAAGAGCCAGAAGGCCTCATTAAGGGTAATTGCTTCTGGCAACCAGCCGCGCTAAGATGCACATAGCATGCTGGAAATAGAAGAATGCAAAGAGACAGCATGATCACTAATAGAGCAGTACTAGGTACTGATCTTAGAAGCAAAGCAGCTTATCTATTTGCAAGGTAGGGCTATCTAGTCTTATGATAGCTACAGAGAGGGGGTGCAAGTATTCTTGACGCCTCCGGGGCATCCGGCAGCCGCCGGCACGCCGGAGCTCGCTCCGGCATAGATTCTGGCATTAGAACAGACAATTTTCAAAGTCAGTTAGATACCAGGATGGCGGCCGCCGGCACAACGGCGGCACGCCGGCAGGGAGCGGCGGCTCCGGCAGCCGGAGGATGCCGGATTGGTGACTGGGGTAAGGATGGTACAGGTAGTATCGGGTTGCCGGCAGTATATGCCGGCACTCCGGAGATCGACCGGCAAGCGGACGAATAGATAGGAGTAGGAGAGCCGCCGGTAGTAGCCGGCGGCAGCCGGCAGTCCCTCGGTACACGGGGGGCTGGGGGCAAGGGTAGGGAAGTTACCAAGAGGGAGGCAGGTATTGCCGGCAGTAGAGGCGGCAAGAGACCGGCACCCGGATAGAAAGAGAGACAGGGGGAGGGGGGAAGGGATGTAGGAAGTACCGTCAGGGTTCCAGACATCCCTCCCCCTCCCTGAGGGGGTGTACCCATGATAGAGACAGTCTCTAGCATCCATAAGCAGGGGTCACTAGGGACCGGGAGCAGGTAGCCCAAGGGAGGGCTAGGGAACACCCAAGAGGGGGGGGGGGGGGGAGACTCCCCTATGCAGAGCTACACTAGTAACTAACCTTATAGGACACTATGAAGGTGTATGTACCAGAGCGGACAGCACAGGGAAGCTCGGGTAGCCCTACTCTTCCACCCTAAGGAGGAATTGTAGGACAGGGGACAGATGAGTATAAACTAACCTAAGCATAGGCTAGGCTATACAAGAGATAGGTGGGGAGGGAGAAGAGAGGGGTCTTCCCAGGAAGGGTTTCTGTACCAGAGCGGCCACAAAGGGAAGGGAGGACACTCCCTAACCTAAGATTAGGCTGATCGGCTAAAAACGGTGCAAGAGTACAGTTTCAGCATGGAACAGAGAAACCTTCCTAACCCAGCCTAGATCAGGGCTAAAAGTCCTGAACTAGGCAAGGAAGGAGACGTATCGCTATCGCAGGAAAGTCGTAGACTATCCTAGCCATAGAGGTAGGCTAGCCTAACCTCACTCTCAGACGCAATCCTAAAGGGGGTTCATTCCTTTAGGGAGGACTGAGAGGCGATATAATACTCTATTAGACAATAAATCCCTTTACTCAGAAAAGGGATCAAGGCTAAATAGAGGGAGTGCCAAGGCAGGGGATGAAGGAAGCATATAGGGGTCCTAAGGTTAGGTTAGGCTAGAAAGAATCACTGACTAGCCTATCCCCTATATGGTCCCTGAAGGCGAAAACATTTGCATCACTAGTCAAAAGTATTGTAAAATAATAATGCCACTATCTTCATAACTTAGTCTAGGATCACTGATAAATCATGCATGAACACTTGTATATAGGCTCCTGGCCTGGGGGCTATAGTAGCCGACTGGTATGAGGTCAATCGATGACCGATAAAAAGCGTCTAACACGATATAAAAGTTCCTAGCTATGAAGACTAAATAAACTAATGTATTCGATTAGTATATAATGCCGGAAGCGTTGTTGTGGCTAACTAAATAAGACATGCAAAACAACAACGACGCCATAAAATGGCGGGTCCGGTAGAGGCACAGCTCTGCCACAAAACATCAATTATTTCGCGAAATAATATTTACTTTACGGCCAGAGCTTAATTAAACAATACTGGAACCTTGTACTCAACTTTCCAGAAGAAGGCGAGGCTGAAGGTAACGACATAGCGAAGATGCAAAACGATAAAGTTCACACAAGGGAAAATCCGTCTCAGTAGGGCAGCTACTAAACAAAGGATAAAGACGCTCGTGACGTCATTAGAGCAATGGCGTCCGTTTGTTTACGTCTCGAGTATCAGTAGTAGCCACGAGTGAGATTAGCTGTGG
>NC_090733.1:162168298-162170798 GCF_036898095.1 Palaemon carinicauda | reverse complement strand
CAGCGAGAGTGGCCCGCCAACAAGCAAGCAAGCAAGAGGTAACAGGCGAAAGCAGGGTTGGAAATAGACGAGATATGTCACAATTATTAAGGCAGAAATTCATTACAAGACTCATATTTTGTCGTGCCGAGGGACACGTGACATTTTTATGAACCACATTCTCGGCCCTTTCCGCTCCTTTTCACAACGATTATTACACTCGCAGCTTTAGACCAGCAGCTGCTGCTGTTGCTGCTGTTCGGTTTAGGAAAGTGGAATGCTCGTTTCTCTCTCTCTCTCTCTCTCTCTCTCTCTCTCTCTCTCTCTCTCTCTCTCTCTCTTGTAACGTTGTAACGTTTATGCATATATATATGATATATATATATATATATATATATATATATCATTAACCTTAGTATGGGTAAGTAAACAAATCAAGTTGTTATAAAAGCATTTACAGCTTTTTCATCAATGCTATTAGGCGTTTCCTACTGCCACCCACACATTATTATATGTGTATCCATATATATATATATATATATATATATATATATATATATATATATATATATATATATATATATATATATTTATATATATATATATATATATATGACGCCCTTTTCTCCTCCTGAGAAGGAGGTGGGGGAGGAAGGCAAGTCTTCCGGGTTTCTGAAGTAGTCTTTAAGGTCAGAGATTGTCCTTTTTCCCTAAATCCTTTTTTTTTAAATTTAAAGGTCCCTAATGAATGGGACTGGCATGGTAAGGGACAAGATATTGACCTTGTAGCTCAATGCTATGATATATATATATATATATATATATATATATATATATATATATATATATATATATTTATATTTATATATATATATATATATATATATATACTGTATATATATATATATATATATATATATATATATATATATATTTCAAATAATCTATATATATTAATACATTAAAGTCTGGATTCTCTTAACGACCTCGGGATCAGAGCCCCAGGCGGAATCACCCAAAGACTATAGTATCAGACCGGCCGGGATTTGAACCCTGGTCCAGGATACCTGTATACCAGTGACCATACCACTCGTGGCTGAGTGGTATGGTCACTGGCATACAGGTATCCTGGACCAGGGTTTAAATCCCGGCCGGTCTGATACTATAGTCTTTGGGTGATTCCGCCTGGGGCTCTGATCCCAAGGTCGTTAAGAGAATCCAGACTTTAATGTATTAATATATATGGCTTATTTGAAATGTGAAAAGCACGTTTAAATGTGCAAAAATTTATCATATAAATATATATATATATATATATATGTTCATCATCAGTCGTTACTATTCCACTGCAGAACAAAGGCCTCATACATGTCATTCCACTTACGGCTGTTAATGGTTTTTCTGTGACAGTCCACGCCTAGAGGCTTCCTTATTTTGTCGATCTGTCGTCTTCTCTTCCTTCCTCTGCTTCTTTTACAATCTTTAGGGATCCATTGTGTTATTCTTAATGTCCAACTATTGTCTGTCATTCTCATTTTATGTCTTATCCATATCCATTTCTTTTTCTTAAAAGTTTTTATAATATTTTGTACTTTACTTTGCTCTCGTATCCATGTTACGCCTTTTCTGTCTCTTAGTTGTACTCCCATCATTATTCTTTCCATAGCTCTTTCAGTTGCTACTAGCTTATGTTTTAAGGCTTTAGTAAGACACCAAGTTTCTGATGCATATGTTAATACTGGTGGGACCATCTCATGAAATGCTTTTCGTTTTAGAGAAAGTGACTTTTAAAAGTCTACATGAGAGTAGAGTATTTCATTCACGTATTTTATTTGTATATTGAAAGATATGTATAGCCAGCTCGTAAGGTGAGTTCCACTCTCGTAAGATTAAGTAATGTATGTAAATTACACAAGACTTTTGTCATTGCTTTAGTTGTATTTTCATTTTGTTCCGATTATGTAAATTTACGTCATTTTATAGAATAAAATTTTTTATTTCACGTAGTTTTTTTACAAAGTCTTATGTAAACTTGTTGAAAGGTATGTTGTATGACACACACGCTGGGGATTGCATCATTTTTCCACGGGGTTGGAAAATGCATGAAAATTCTAGACTAAAGTTTAATCTTTTTTTAATGTTACGAGAGGAGGTGGGCAAAGTTAGCTGAGAGAGTTGCCTCGCAAGCAACATTTGTACCCCTTAATCAAATTACAAGTTGGCTACCCTACGCCACTAGAGCCATGCCCCCACGCCACAAAAATTATTTACTAGAAATTTCTAGAGTGAATTAAGTCTATATAAGGACCTAGCAATGCATAAGAGACAGAGAGATCGAGCCTATCCCTTATAAAGAGCCAACGTCTGCCAGTCCTCTCTCCAGCCACTACATAATTCCTCTCAAACGTGGATAGTGTTTTCCTTTCAACCGTGAAAAGTGATTTATAACCAACATATACCTTGTATACATATATATGTATATGTATATCTATTTATATGGGTGTGTATACATGTGTATACA